>NC_141822.1:11045582-11345582 GCF_982586985.1 Callionymus lyra
TTTTATTTCTAAATTATGAAATATATATTTATTGCTGAGTCCTTTAGTCACCATTAAGATCTCAAATATAATAATAATATAAATAAAAAGATTTTTCAAAACATTGATTAAAGCAAAAAAGCAACTTAAAGTAAATAAAATAAATACATAATTTATGAATTAATAGTAGAATAAAGTATGTTTATTTACATCCATATTTAAAATTCTAAAAGTTGTATATTACAACTATTGGAATATGAATGATTTTATATCAATGGAAACTAAATCAAAATAATACAAACAAATAAAACCAGAAGAAAAATGTATTAAAGTATTGTTTGTGCTAACTTTAATATATTTGAATTGACAGTTAAATAGTCTGTCAAATAGTTATGCATTTTACAAATACATTTAAGTATAAAGCATGAAAAATATAATTTATAATTAATGAAATAATGTAATAATTAATAATGTAATAATTAATAATATAATAATTTATAATTAATAATATAATATAATAATGTAAGTATAAATATATAATATGAACATTTATATTCAATCATATAATATAATCATTTATAATATAATCATTTATAATTAATAATATAATAACTTAGGTGTTAAACATGAACAATATAATATGAACATTTATATTCAATCATATAATATAATCATTTATAATATAATCATTTATAATTTATAATATAATAACTTAAGTGTAAAACATGAACAATATAATCTAACAATTTATAATAAATCATATGATATAATAATTTTTAATTAATAATATACTATCATACTTGAGTTATAAAACATGAACAATATAATAAAATAAGTTATAATATAATATAATAATTAAGTGTAAAACAACAACAAACAATCATTTTTATTATTTTTATTATAATTGTCTGAAATTGAACAAAGAAATTGAATCAAAACATAAGTACTTTTTTTAGTTTTTAGTGAAAGTGTTTATTGAAACAGAGATTTGCATTTTAAGCACTCCTGTGTTTAACTTCCAATGGATAAATCAACAGAGTAACTATGTAATTACGACCAACAAGCGTCTCTTCAAGTCTCGACACAACATGTTTGGATCGTTGACGGAGCTTTGATCTCCATGAATTACTGCTTTTGTTTCCTGCCGTCAGCAGATTTGAGCTCCATTGATTTTCTTGGCGTTTAAATCAGCAGCAGATATAGACATGCTGGGTTTGTTGCCGCGACGATCCATATCCAGAGTCTGCAGAACTCACTTACTTTCAGCTCGACAACAGCAGCTCTGGGTTCCAGAAACTCTGTCATAATATCATTATTACTTTGAATTCTTCTCAATCATGAATAGAAGTTTCTGTTTCCCTTCGTTCCATGAATACTGCGACTGATAAAGGCTCAGAAAGATGAGTCTCGTAGTCATGTTTCTGTGGATTCTGTGAATGTTATGTAAAGTTCACTCATTATATAATCTTCTTTTAAAAAACATAAAATCCAGGAAATCACTGAGGGGGGTTTTCTTGGGGTGAAAGGCAGGGTAACATATTCAATATTTGTATTTATTTTATTATTCAATTGTTTTCATTGAATAATTTAACTCACAAATGTGTATATTGAATAATATAATTTGCTGTATTTTCTGAAAATAATTTAATTAATAATTATTGATAGTTTCAAAATAAATGCATTTTTTTCAACAGTTTGATATTCGAATGAATCAAAAATAGAAATAGAACTTTGATTTTATTGTATTTATTTTATTTTTATCTTCTTCAAGCATGTCATTAAAAATGTAATTGCTGAATTTGTACATTCGAATTTTTTATTTATTTTATTTTAAATGTAATTAAAAATGTTCATTAGTTTCAAAACAACTTTTTTTTAAGTTTATTATTAAAATTCGGATAATTCAAAAATAACTTTTATACATTTTTGAATTGAAATGTTTTTTTTATTTCATTGTTTTTATTAAATAATTTTGTATTGAAAGGTTGAATTTTTTCGTTAAAAAGAATTGAATTAAAATGTTTCAATATTAAATATTATAATATAAAAAAAATATACAACGGGTTTCTTTTTACACATTCATTTTGATATTCGAGTATGAATAATTATTTGGAATTTTGTAAATTAAATATTTTTTAAGTCATAGTATTTGAAACATAAAAATCATGGTATGACTTCACATGTTCATGGTGTAAAAAAAAAAAAAATCATTTAATTTTATTTAATAATTTATATATTGAAAGGTTGATTATTTATTTTTTTCATAATTGAATAAAAGTATTATTATTTTTAATAAATAAAAATATTTTACACTTAGATTTTGATATTGTAATTTCAAGATTTTTGAATTTGTAGCCTTTTAAATTCAATATAAAAATGTTAATAAAACCAGACCAATCCAATCGAGTACCGAGTCACTCGCTCTAACCTTTAAATCCACACTGTAGCTGTAACTGTCGTCTGAGACATGGAGCGGAGCCCGGATGATGGTTCAGATGTCTCTCCAGAACGTCTCGTGTGGATGTCATGAGTTCGAGTCCAGAATCTTGATCTAATCAGGAGTGAACTTGTGTTGATCTGAGATCAGTCTAAGTGAACGTTGATGTCAGCGGGAGCTGAGATGTGTCAAGTGCACTCAGCGCCAGCGAGAGAGGAGAGAGTGAGATGTCTCTGCCGTCTCTCCTCGGGCCTCCAGTGGCAGTTAGGAAGCCCTGTGGAGACCCACTAAGCTCCTCAATAGCCCCCCGGCCTCCCACCTCTGGGCCCATTCACTTCTAATGAGGTGCTCAAGTGTCTGCGGCTTAACATCGGGGTCAGCGCCGCAGAAACGGGCCGTTCTGCCCGCCGTGCTCCGGCGCTCCCACTAAAGTGATCAATGATCTTTTATTTTACGACGGTTTTCCAGCTTAATATGCGTCGTTAGAACCTAAAATCCTCATGAATATGGACCCGGGCTCCGCTATCAAAGCCTGGAATCTGAGCCTGATCCGGTGCCAGGAGTCTGACACTTTATTAAGCTTCAGCCGTTGAACACGACTCGCCGACAGCACTGGACACGGAGGGGAAAAAAAAGACAATTATGGGACATTTGTGCAGCCGTTTTTCTGCTGGAGTCGATGAGGATCAGCTCCTCCGAGTCTCGTCCAGGTGAGACAATCTGTCGTTCGTCTCACGACTGAGAGAATCGATGCTGAGATGAAGAGATTAATACATTTTCGGGGGGCGTGAGTAGCTCAGTGAGTCGGAGTTAGATATAAAAGTTCATTAAATACTGAATTGAGGGGTAAAATGAACTAAAATTTCAACATATTAAAGTGAAATGAAGATGTTGAAAATACATAAAATTATATTGAATTTTATTTAAAGTGTCAAACTGTAACACATTTAAATCAAGACACCTTACAGTTTAAATTAATTAAATTATTATTTGTTTTTATTTTGCTGCTTGTTTGTCTTTTACTCAGAAAATAGAAAACAATAGATTTTGTGACGCGATATATATGTATGTATGACTCATATATCTAAATTAATTATGTATATATATATATATATATATATATATATATGTCATATTATATATGAAAACGAGCTATTTAGACATTCTATTAGTGTTGCATCATGGGAGGAGAAAATCGTGCTCCATCTGCTTCTCTTAGTCCAGTGATCTCCTCTCTGCATCTGTACAACACGTCCACTGACTCAACTATCGACAACTGAAAAAGTAAATTCCGAAGGAGACCTCCTGAGGGATGAATAAAGTTCTATCTAATCTAATCTAATCTATCTAAAAACATTCCAGGATGAACATTTGAAGGCTCAGTTGGAAACATCTCTCTACTCCACGTTCGACCTGTTGGTTTGTTGTGTGTCCGAGTGAGTCAGAGTGATGTAAGAGTGATGCTGCTGTTGCTGCTGTTTTGACACACACACACACACACACACACACACACACACACACACACACACACACACACACACACACACACACACACACACACACACACACACACATTTAGGTGTTAGAAAATACATGAATAACGATATATCTAAATATTACTTTTTCATGATACTATATTGATATTTCAATTAACTTTACTGACTTTTTTTTAACTTTAAATCATAGTTCTTTAATGGTTTACAATCCAATATAGTGTGTTTCAAATAAAATTCAATTTTCAGTAGTACAATTGACCTGCAAATATTCGATGGCAGCATCCATTATGTCCTCCCCTGATGAATGAACAATGAAATCCTGGCGATTTGACTGAGGACGAGAGGATACAGTTGACTCCAGCAGCTTTTAAAGCTGATGTTTGAACATAATTTGGTTTCAAAACAAATGAAAGCAGTTACTACTTCGTCAAGAGTCATGTGGTCTGTAAATACTGCAACACCAGAGTCAAGTACTCGACAATACTACAAATATATCCTTGTTACTACAGTATCACGATACATTGCATATTTGTCCCTGTTTGATAATGTGTGACCAGATTCTTTCCAATAAAAAAAAACTATTTTAAAGGGATTAACAGCTTTGATTGGTGGGCTGGGCGGCAAAGCGTTATTGAAACGGTTCAGGTCAGCGTTACTGAGAGTCATGGTTCTTCATATGCAGTGTTGACTTTGCAAAGTCAAATTGTCAAATGTATTGTTTATAAACTGTGTGAGAATGTAGTTTTTTGAATGTAGTAAATTTTACGTTTACTTTGTGTATTTTCAGAAGTAATTACTGAACCGCAATAACGTCTTTGGTTCTGCCTCAAACATGCTACATTGTTTTGAGTACCGACTATTAAAACCTGCTTTATCTTCTGGTGCCAAGTTTCCATGACTCTTGAAAAGCTAACATCACCCGGAGTTGTGAGTTCGAATCCCATCACTTCATTAACCTGAATATATGCTGTGTTTTATGAAGTGTTGTCCAATGATCTCCTTGGCAGAGGTATGCTGCGTCTCAGTGCTTTCCCCTGATCCTAGATCTCAACTCTATCATTTAATGTTGATGTGGGTTGAAGGTTCACTTCCATATGAAGTTATATCACGATCAAAACTGTGAAGCATTTTAACTTCACAGCTCCGTGTCACAGTTTTGCAGCCGTGTCAAGGTGCTACACGCGTGTGCTGGTGTGACATACGATGAACACGTTTACACGTTCAGAGAGCGCTTCATCCATGCTTCCTCCCGGGTATCACGGAGCATCACTAAAGCTCCTCCACGTCTCTCGGCATCATTTATTCAAACGGCTTCTCGCCACATTCACTCGAACGACCTCCACACAGACTCTTCTTTATCGTCCACGAACCAAAGCCTCCGGTTTGTGCGACTAAAGCTAAAGATTGTCGCCGTCGGTGCGATGACTTCGCTGACTCTGCATAAATACACGGGGTTTCCTGTAAATAATAAATGAGTGCGTCGACATGCTGTTACGCTAATGATGCTCGCTATCGTTACGAGTTAATAAGTTAAAGAGCTCCGACGTCACAGGAAGGAGAAAAGAGTTTAACGTGGAGGAGAGTGAGAGAAGAAGAGAGGGAGGAGTGCAGACGGAGAGTTAGTTAGTCAGTGCTCCACAGTAATGGACAGAGATCATTGAACAAACTACTGTCCATCATGGATGATGACAGTCATCCTCTGAACACTGTCATCAGTGAGCAGAGAAGCAGAATGAGTGCACGAATGCTTCTACCCAGGTGCAACACTAATAGACTCAGGGACTCATTCATTCCTCGGGCTATTCAATTGTACAATTCTGAGTTCGGGGGCAGGAGTGGAGTGAAAGTATCTGGATGTTCTGTTCTATGTTAGTCTTTGTATCCTTTGTCTTTGTTGTTTTTCTTTGATCTATGTTCTTTATCTTTATCTTTAGACTTAGATTGTGTCATCTTGTTCTTTATCTTTATGTTCTTCTTCTTATTTTATTTTTTATGTATTATTTTTTATTGTTTATGAAAAATTGCTGGCTATTGGAAAAAAACAATTTCCCGAAGGAGACCTCCTGAGGGATCAATAAAGTTTTACCTTACCTTACCTTACCTTAGATGGCAGGAGGTGAAGAAGAGAGTGCAGACAGGGTGGGACTCAAAAACAACATAATAAATGGACATTTTAAAGAAGTTTTAATTCCTTTCTTCTTTAGGTAGTAACTAACATGTCATTCTCATGTCAGCTCTTATTATTATTTATTTTCTCGCCATCTACACCCAAGTTTTTCACTCCATCAGTTTTTATCCAATCAACCAAAAATGTGTAACTATTCATGGTATTGTATTTAGTGATAGAAAAAAAAAATCATATTTATGATTATGTAAAACTTGTCAATCGATTCTCATCTTTTGTTGTTGGTTTTGATGAATTTAGATCATTAAAAAATGTCTCCCTTTTTTGACTTAATATGTCAGGAATACATTGAAAATAAGTCTCAAATTTGTGCTTAAGGTGTGTCAACTTTTAAGACATTTTCACGTGAGTTTAAACAACTATAATGTCCACTTGCTCGCCTGATGAATGCAAACGTCTTTCAATAGGTTATGATTTCATTTATATGAACATACGACATAATTTCGATATTAAAGTAACTACATGGTCAGAAGAAATTATACTTAACAGGATTTATGTATTTATTTTGCACTTAAAATGTTTTATTTCACAGATTAATAGAGGCTCATAAAGTAAAATATCATTTAAATAAAATGTGAAAATGTTTAGTTATTTTTTTATTTAGATTAGTACTTTACTAAAATATTTAACTAGATATGATAATTACGAAAATATGAGAAATAACAGTTTAAGAAACTATGAAAACAAGTTTCAATACTAATTAGTATTTTACCCTGATACAATATTTCACTAACAATGCTTATTTGATTTTTGATACTTTTTGCAACACAAAGTTAGTATTTTCCATCAGAATATTCTGTTTTACATGTAACATTCTTTATATTGAATTTAAAAATACAGATCCAAATTAAAAACATGTATTTTTTTTAACTATTTTAATATCAAACTCTATGTATATATATAAAAAAAAAATTCAACCTTTCAATATGCATATTATTTAATTAAATTAAAAAAAACAACATATATATATATATTCTCTGCTCTCATATACTTCTATACACAGGAAAATGACTTAATGAACCAGATTTAAAGCCACAACCATCAGTGTGACACATGTGGTTTAGGGTCTCGGAAAAATCTGACACAGATTAGTCTCCATTAATGTCATAGCGTTTCATCTTCGTCCACCTGCCTCCATTATCAGGACGCCTCTGCACGCCAGTGTCTTAGGCCTGTGTTGGTACCAGGTTGTCATTAACAGTAAAACCCGACACACGGCGAGCAGCTGAGCCCGTCCAGATGACGTGTTGCTTCAGAGCCACTCCCGCGGATCTGGTCTTCCGATCAGAACCAAAACTTTTTCTTTGGTTGCAACACAAGATCGCTATGTTCCCACTTAACTCTGTTTTCAAAATAAAAGTCAAAATCCCCCGAGTGTGAGCGAACGTTCACGGTCGTGGGGTCAACACCAGACCTCGGTGCTTCAGCTCCACCTCCAGAAGAGGAGCTTCAGTAACTGTTGCTGAAATCTGTGGCACTTTTTAAAAAACACCCTCGTCGCTGCTCTCTTCGCCTGACTCACTCCCAGAAATATGCAAGCAGCTCTGGCTCAGTCACCTAATTGATTCCAGATTTCACTCTTCTTCTCCTCCTCTTTCTCCTCCTCCTCCTCTTCCTGTTCCTCCTCTTCCTCCTCTTCCACCTCCTCCTCCTCTTCCTCCTCCTCCTCCTCTTCCTCCTCCTCCTCCACCTCTTCCTCCTCCTCGTCCTCCTCCTCTTCATCCTCCTCCACCTCCTCCTCCTCGTCCTCCTCCTCTTCATCCTCCTCCACCTCCTCCTCTTCCTCTTCTTCCTCCTCCTCCTCCTCCTCCTCCTCCTCCTCCTCCTCCTCCTTCTCCTCATTCAACCTGTTTCTAACTCACTAGTGCATATTTCTAGCTAAACACCCAAATAACCTTGTTGTGATGTTTCTCTAAGAAGTTCCATTTAAAACCTGTTGTAAGTTAAACAAAAAAGTTCATAGTTTCCATTTCCTTCTGGACTCGAAGCCACAAGAATCAAACTCTCTTTTAAGACTTTTTAAGACTCGTCTTGTATGAAGTGAAGCGTGTATGAAAGCACTCAGAGTGTGCAGACTTCCACGCATTATTTCGGCTGGACTTCTTTAACCCCTGCGTTATCTCAGGGTCAAGGTGACCCAAAAGCCCGATAAGACAAGGGTTAAATATACCATTTAGGTATTACGTTTTAAATAGCAAAATATTTTTTTTGTTTATTTTAAATTGCGAAAAATACACACGGTGGCGCAGTGGTTGGTTATTTTTCTCCCTGTGTTGTATGGGTTTACTCCGGTTTCCTCCCACAGTCCAAAAACATACAAAGCTTGATCAGGAACTTGGGGTAATTGTCAGTATGTGTGAGTGTGTGTGTGTGAATGGTTGTCTGTCTTTGTGTGTCCTGCGACAGACTGGCGTCCTGTCCAGGGTGTCCCCCGCCTCTCGCCCCAAAGAAACTTGGATAAACTCCATTATTAAATATTGCAAAACAATGTGGTCCATTAAATTGTTCAGTTGGTGTCAATCAGCTTGTGTTGTTGAGAAGAAGCAGTTGAAACATTCTTCACCTCATTAAACTTCTTCCTCTTTTTGATTTAATTTCTCATCAACATGTGCATCAGTTTTAGAGTTTTTGCTCGACTCTCATTACCTACTGAGAACTTCACTGTGTTTTTTTATACCTTGTCCAAGGAGGTTAATTTGTATTGTTACTTCATCGTTATTCAGCTGAAGTATAGAAGTTTTTTTTTTTAATTTGTATTAAAAAGTTGAAACATTTCTAGTCACAGCTCGTTGCAGATGCTCCCTCAGATCCTTCAAAAGATTCCTGGATCCAAGTGGTTATCCAGAACACCAGTAACAAGTCACGTTTAGCAACTGCTGAATATTTATTAATTTGCTTAAAAAACAAATAACTTACTGGCATAAACATGACCTCCTTGGCGCAGGTAACTGGCTACATATTCTTTTTATATATGTTTAATGACACGTCATTTATTTAAGATATGGTCAACTATTTGTTCAGTTTAAAGTCGCAAATTTAGCATTTATATCCTTGTTAAAATACATTTATTTAATCAGTGGTGGCTTATATCACCTGTAGTTAAGAATTCTGACCCGCTCTAGTAGAAGAACTCGCATTTCTCCGATCCTTAAAACTCTTCACTGGCTTCCAGTTTCTTTCAGGATCAACTTTAAAATTCTGGTTCTTACTTTCAGATCTATTCATGGTCAGACCTTCCATCAGTAGATTCTGATCCAGAGTTACACCCCAGCTCCGGCTCTGAGGTCTGTGGATCAGAATCTACTGATGGTTCCTGAACAAAGAGGAGAGAAATCCTTCCAGGCTGTTGCTCCTAAAATTTGGAACGATCTTCCTCTTCCTCTGTGTTTGATGATCTATGGACTCCTTCAAGAAACATCTTAAGTCACTTTTATTTGTGCTTTTCCCTGATTTTCTGGGACTCCTGTGTTTGTCTTATGTGTCTTGATCTTTTAAGGTAAGGTAAGGTAGAACTTTATTGATCCTCAGGAGGTCTCCTTTGGGAAATAGTTTTTTTTCCAATAACCACAGCAAATACAGCAATTTTTCATAAAAAATAAATCAAAATAAAATAAGAACAAGAACAAAGAGAAATAAAGAGAAAGAACAAGATGATACAATCTAAGTCTAAAGATAAAGATAAAGAACAAGATCAAATACAAATAAAAAAGACAAAGGATACAAAGACTAACATAGAACAGAACATCCAGATACTTTTACTTCATGCCTGCCCCCAAACTCAGGATTGTACAATTTAATAGCCAGAGCAGAGGAGTTAAAAAAGAGTTTAAAAGTATACATTTTAACTGTGGATTGTTTTTGATTGTTAAAGCGCTTTGTGACCCTGGTCTAGAAAGAACTTTACAAATACTTACTTACTTACTTATAAATATATTTTCTTTATTTTAACAAATTCTGCATTTAAAAACAAAAATAATCGACATTTTCCTCTTCATCTATTCAATATTTTCTATTAACTATTATAACGTCTAACGGCGATCATGAATTGCACAGCGAGGTGTAATTTCGAGGTCGTCGGCCTCAAGGCCGGACATAGAAAGTCAATCCGGGTGTAAAAGAAGATCCTGCAGAGCTTCGAACCTCAGTGTGAACCTGCAGACGCGAGGTGTCAGCGAGAAGTTCTGGAGAACGGTGTCAGTGGAGCGTGAGAACCGGTGTCACGTGGACCGGGGCGTGAGGCGCCGGGTGTTTCAAGGTGCGAGGATCTGAAGGCTTGACAGGTACGAGTGCGGGGAAATTTGTCGGGCGCTTTGTTTGGCAGTAAAGTGACATGTTGTAAACACGCCGCCGCTCAGCACTGTGTGGGATGTTTGCTGGTTTATTCATTGTTTCTGACGCCGTTTATTTTTTTAAAAGCTGAATATATTTTACGTCGAGATATTCCTGTCTTGGCTGTGAATTCATCACATTCATGTCAAAACATTTGAAAAGATTAACACAATAACAATGTTTTTGGATGTTATGTTGTTTAAAAAAAAGGAGATTTGTATGTGCTAATAACCTTTTATTAAACTTTATTTTAACTCCATTTTTATATCATTAAAATACTGCTTTGATTCAACTACTTGCCAAAAATAAATTAACTTTTATATGGTGGCTAAAGTTTAAGCTACGATGCTAAACTAGCAATTGTAGCATGCTACGCTAACTGGGTAATGTAGCAGATTTTCAAAAAAACTTTAAAGCAAATAGCTAGGCAGATATATACAAGTTTGTGATGTTTTTCATCTGAACGTGAACGTTATACATTATAGTAGAAATGTACCACAGATAAGTTTGTAGCTTTTAAGGATAAAATGCTAACGTTTGAATGTAGCTAAATTAATTTGCTAATCGAGCTAAACATAACAACATAAATTTTGTTATGAAAAATAAAAACTGACTACAAAATTCAATGATACCTTTTTTTTAAAGTTGTGTTTTCTTCAAACTTTCTTATTTATTCCGTCATTTATATGGTCTATGATTTCAATACCTCGCCAAAATAATGTGCACTTAAAAATGGTGTCAAATATGTCATCATAAATAAAGTTTTACCTTACCTTACCTTAAATTGTATTTACTTTTGTATATCAAACTCACAAAAGCCTTTTCATATATTTTATAAAACAAGTTGTATTTGACTTGTTGTACTCAAAACTTCTAAAAAAAAAAGTGGATTGCATTAAAAATAACTGTTTTTTTAAAAGTATTTAATAAATATTTAAAAATAAAGATCCCACTTGTTACAACCACTGTTAATGTAAAACTTTTGATTGTGAATGAACAGTTTCTAAAGCTCATCTACAGGTAATTTAATAACATTTGAGCGCACAAGTGGCATTAAAAGAGTGATAAAGAGTGAAACTTCACGGGATGGTTGATGTGACTGTGCTGGGTTATCACTCCGGTCACGCCGTCTGTTCCTGACTGATCCGGCGTCACTCTGCCGGAGGACGACGGCGTCTTAAATCCACGTCTGCAAACATCTCGCTGGAGCCAATTTGGTCGCGATGTAGCGCCGCCACCGTGTTTCTGTGTGACGTCCGTGACATCCTTCTCATACTTAGACTGATAATGTGACAGAAAAGTGCAATTATTGTGGGAAAAACAACTTCAAAAGTGTTGTTTTTCTCTCACGGTTTGTTTAGCGGGCGAAGGAACAGGCAGAGAGTGGAGGGACGTCTGCGAAAACACCCACCGTTCAATAACAACGTTAATCTTCTAATGACTCCATTAATTAAACGTTGAAACACCTTTTGCTTATTTTCTGAGCGTTTGATTGTCTAGACGGTGAATCTCTGAGTCATTTGTGCTCCGGGTTCGTTTTCATTATGTTTGTATCCTGAGCTGAAGCCTCCGTCTAAACAACTGTCAGTCAAACCTGCAAAATATTGACTCATGTTTGGTTATTTACGATCAAACTTCCTGAGTTTACACACATTAACTTAACCGTTGGTGTCAGGCTACAGCTAGCTTATGAGAAATACATGATATTTTGTATTTTTAAATCGTTTTTTACAATGTTTTAAAATAAAGATACTTGGTTTGTTTTGAGATTCGTTTCATAATGTTTTTTTATATTTAGGTGAAGGTACATTTTCAAACTTAAGTGTTTGACGTGTCGATTAAAACTGTATAATTTAAATATTTTTTCCGAGGGCTAAAATGCAAAATAGTTCACTTCTTCACCCGCCACATTTAAGTTAATTTATTTTAGCTGGATAGTGGAAGTCATGTTATATTAAATCATTTATATATATCAGTAAACCATTATAATATTGAATTAAATAATATTAAACCAAAGCTAAACCTGGAACTAACAAATAATGACTTTTTATTCTGGCTACATGTGTTGTTTTGATATTAGCATTTTAGCTTCATGTAGCACTACTGTATTAGCATTATGTATAACTTTTCTAAGACAGAAAGTAAAACAATAAATAACTTACATAATAATATGTTTTTCTTAGAGATTATAATTACTAATATATATATATATATATATATATATATATGTTAATATTTGTAAAAAAAAAAAAAAAGAAACGTGATTAAACCTAGAAATTAAGCAAATGAAAATATTGCAGGGACTGAAATATCATCATAGCAAAAACGATTTATAATAAAAGTAAAAAGTAAAATTTATTTATTTAATTATTAAAATATTTAAATAGATAAATTACATCAAAAAAGATTGACACACTCGTCTGAAGATGCGTAAGCACTCCCAACTCTACTAGTTCAGTAATATTATATTTTAATTAATGAAAACAACATTATTTTAAATCAACAACAACAATAGAAAGAATAAACAGGTCATTGATGATGATGACGATAATGTTGATGATGAAGATGATGACGATGAAGAAGATGATGATGAAGATGATGAAGATGATGATGGTGATGATGACGATGAAGATGATGATGATGATGATGAAGATAATGAAGATGATGATGATGACGATGAAGATGGTGATGATGACGATGATGATGATGATGATGATGAAGATAATGAAGATGATGATGATGAAGATGATGATGACGATGACGATGATGATGATGACGATGAAGATGATGATGACGATGATGATGATGAAGATGATGATGACGATGAAGATGATGAAGATGATGATGGTGATGACGATGAAGATGATGAAGATGGTGATGATGATGATGACGATGACGATGACGATGAAGATGATGATGATGATGATGACGATGTCGATGATTACGATGAAGATGATGATGACGATGATGATGATGATGATGATTGATGACGATATAGGGAAGTTTCTAATCTCTTATTTTACAGCTCAAGTGTTTTGTTGACATCATCATTGTGCGCCTCTTTTTTTTCCCCCTTCGCTAGCTTCACCCATCTTCATCTCTCTTCATAAAACGGAACAAAGGCATGTGACCGTGCACGTGCAGGAGCAGCAGGAGCACACACACGCACACACCTACACACACACACACACACACACACAAACACACACACACACACACACACACACACACACACACACACACACATGCACATAGACATTATAACTTGTGTTCAGACATGCAGTGCAGCTAATTAGTAAAGTGGCAGAAAGGTTTGTGTGAGTGAGATCACACACACACACACACACACACACACACACACACACACACACACATCTCCCAGTGTTAGTGTACTACACACACACACGCACACGCACACATCAAGCCTGGACACAGAGGCTGCTGCTGGTATTGATCCAGGACAAATGAACAAACGAGAGAGCGAGGGTGAGGGGGGGAGGAAGGAAGCATGGAGAGGGTCACTGTGAGCCAGACAGTGTTGTCATCCCTCCCTTCATCCCTCCCTCCCTCCATCCCTCCTTCCTCTGATCAATACCATGGTTGTTTGTTATCACAGTCACAAGTGAGCAGTCGCGCCGCCTACTGGTGAAGACGCACATTCCTCTGCAGCAACCGGTGGCAGCCGCGACCTGAATCCATCGCTGCGCGTTTGTGTTTTTTGTGTGGAAGGTTGTGTTGAAAACAAATTGTGCGTTCGTATGCGGCGTCATCTCGTACTTCGCGCCACAGTGCGGCGCGACGTCTTTATCGATCTTTTTTCTATCGCCCGTGATACGTGTCCCGGGAGGAGACGTTTACAAAGAGTGAATCACGAGATGAATATTGTATGAACGTGAGGCACGTCTGCTATGTGAGCTTTGAAAGTTTACGACTTTATAAATGATCTCAGTACATGTGTTTTTAACAACTGTAGGATTTTAGTTGAGAAATACGTTGAAAAAATTGACATTAACTAGAGTAAGAAAGTCTTTTAATGAAGCAAAATTAAAAAATTTTACGATATGAAAAGTTGTTGCTCTTGTAAATTAGCTATTAAACCGGAAAACTATTTTTATAAGAAAAAAATGTTTGTTGATTGTTCTAATGTTTACAATTGAAGCTAAAGCTAATTTACCCACGTTAGCAGCAGATTAGCATTTTAGCTGCTTCAACATTTGACATGAGCTTTTTGGTTCTTTTGAACCAACAAAGTAGCATTTCTACTAGCTTAGCATGAAAGGATTGTGTTAAATTACTGCAATACGTGAATAAAAGATTAAGTCTATGTTTAGCTTAATAAGAGAATTTTGAGGCAATTCAACAAGATTAGTTTATTCCTGGTAAAGTTTTAACTTGTATATCATTTTTCCCTGTTAGCTATACTTTGTGACTTTAGCACATTAGCTTAAGCTAAACCTGGAACAGCTGTTTGTGTTGCCTATTGCTAATTTAGCGTTTCAGCTACATGTAATAGTAATGCCACTGCTAACATGTGTAACTTCTTCTAAAAAACAATCTATATGCTTCATAATAAGATATATAATAAGTTACATAATAATCTATACAAGCAGTTAAATATAATTATATATATGTTGATATCTGTAAAAAGTAAAATGATATGCCTAATGATTAGAAATTAAAAATTAGCTAATTAAAATTATACGAGTTTGAAATTTAATAATACATTTAAAAAAATAAAATTAAAATACATGCAACAATACAATGTTTTATTGAGGTTTTATTAATACAATAGACCAAATAATATAACCAAATATATTGATACTTCAACAGAACAAGATGCTAATAAATAAACATGTGATTTATATTTATTAGAATTTAATATAATTACCACTAGGCTTTTCCTTGATTTTCTGGAACTCCTGTTGTCTTATCAGTTTTATCTTGACCTTTAAAGTATATACTTTATTGAATATTGTTTTGATTGTTTTAGCGCTTTGTGACCCTGGTCTGGAAAAGCGCTATACAAATAAAAGTACTTACTTACTTAATAATTTAACATTATTAATTGTGAATCTCACAGTGTTTGATGGTGTTTGTGTAAAACACATTATAAAACAATATAAAATAAATAATTCAAAGAGTTCTATCAAGTAGGTAATACATGTTTATTAAATCATTTCGGAAGTCTGCGAAAAACTAGAAACTAGAATATAGAAAGTAACAAATAATGAAAGAAACAAGTGTAAATAATGCATGTTTGTAGACGTGTTCACTCGCACCTTCTCTTGTTTACGTTCGCTATAAGACGCAGCTCTTCGTCAGACGCCGCAGACACGACAGCTCCGGCTAATTTAATCTCCAGCGCGGTTGATAACATCCAGGATCCGAGGCCCTGATGACGAATGATCGCGACGCTCTGAAGCTGCGTCGCACTCAGCTGTACGTTTACAGGTCTCCCCAGGGCCGAGTGTTTCCTCCTCTGATTACCACGCCGGGAAATACTCCAAACACGCCGCTTCTCTCCGGCTCGGCTTTAAACACCGAGGCCTGCGATGTTTCTCGGCGTTCCCGACGGGATATCGCAGATTAAAAGTCTCCCAATTGTTGTTTTTCACGCTCGTTTCCAATGTTTGCGAGAGGATCAGGCTGTTTGTGTTTTTATCCCACTGTTTGCTCAGCAGACTCGTTTTACACTCGTGCTGATTGTTGTTGTACGAACGCACAGTTTTTTCACTCGCTTGATGACTTCCTAAAGCGTCGCACATTAACACTGAGTGATACTTCTATAGCTGTCGTAAAAGACTTTCACTAGAGCCGTGTTTGCACTTCAGGTGAGCGCGAGCACGTGTTTAACTTTAATAGTACACAAGCTTCTTGTACTGTGTGCGGATGTTTGAGGTCGACTCTTGACTCTACTTGACCTTCATTGTGTCTTTTTTTTTTCTTACTTCAAGCATCAGCTATTTTCTTCTTCTGAAGCTATTTAAATGTCATATTTGCATTTAAAATGTGTTAGCGTTGTAGCAACTTAGCTTTACTATGTTAGCAACTCCCATAATATGCCAGATACCTTAGAACACTTAATAAGAAAATATCAATACACCAATATATCGCAATGTTTTTTTCAGGATACTGATACGATATTCAATTCTATTCATTAAAATAAAAAAAAAGATGTATAGTATAGTAAATAGTATTATATTAGTAGTTCTTTTACTCAAATCGGAATCAGAAACTTTTATTGTCATTGTAAACACAACATATGATTTTTTTGTTGGTGTTAGTACATAATAATATATGAGTAATATGAAATAAAATAACACACAAAATAAGCAAAAGCAAAACAGAACTAAGCACCAAGACAGACCTTTTTATTGTTTATATTTCAAGATATAGCATGATATATATGTATATACTGTGTGCATTTATTTTTATTTATTTATTTTCCTGCATTTTCCATGGCGTTTGTTCATTTTTGAGTTTCATTTAAACTTCTTGCTGCTATATGGAAGCAGTCTTTAAGTCCTACAAAACTAAAGAAACAATAAAACAACGATGATGACTGAGGACGAGAGGATACAGTCGACTCCAGCAGCTTTTACAGCTGCTGTTTGAACATATTTTAGTTTCAAAACAAATGAAAGCAGTTACAACTTCATCAAGAGTCATGTGGTCTGTAAATACTACAAAACCAGAATCAAGTACTCGACAATACTACACATATATCCTTGTGGGCTACAGTATCACATTATCTGACAACATATGGTATCGTTGAACTATAGAACATAAATTAACTTTGGTAACTAATAAAAATATAATTTTACACGCAAAAACATGAAATAACACAATTTTTTACTAAATAAAGAAAATCAATACGTTGCTGTAACATTTCAATATATATACATATATGGCGATAGACATATATATATGTATATATATGTATGTATGCATTGTTTAATAGAATACTTCGATGTATCGCCAAACTTTATTTTCTAACACTCAAAATGTCAATATTTCTCTCGCTAATATTTCCATGATCTCGTCGTATTTGCGCCGGCGCATGTTGATGATGTCATCAGACGGCGCCCCACTATGCAGTGAGTGTTTCATCTTCTTCTGCTGAAGTCAGTGTGTAGAGGAAGTTCACCTCAGTCCACTTGTTTCAGGCACTTCTTTCTCAGTTTTGTGGATTTTTTGGGGGTGTCGCCGTCTGACCGAGCAGCCAGTGACACAGTTTCGGGGCGATTAACGGGGGTCAGGACCTGCTGTGAGAGGCGTCTTTGAGGGGGGCGGGGTGGTGGAGGGGTGAGGTGTTTGGATTGGAGGGGACGGGGAGTCAACGGAGATACGGAGACAGTCGAGAGCTAATGAGCTGGATTTTTTCCGGAGACTTGGCATTCTGCTCATCTCTTGCTCCAGCTTCCTGTCTGAGCCCTGAAGCGGGAGTAAATGAGGAGGGGGGGGCGAAGAACAGAGGGAGGAGGGTGAGGGGCATCACGGAGGAAGGGGGGCGGGAGGGGGGGCAGTGTTGAAATTGAATGCCAGGGCGCCATGTTCTCACCGCCAGCGTTTCCATGGTTACAGGGTTATTCTGGCGAGTAAGGAAATTTCATTCACTCTGGTATGAAGAAGATAAAAACAAGATGGGAAATATCAACACTGAACTGAGGTGGGGGGGGGCGCCCATCTGTGTGTGTGTGTTTGTGTGTGTTTGTGTGTTGCTGCGTGTTTCTCCACCACCCTATAAGCAAACACAACACCCACAATCCTCCAGTCGCTCCAGCAGCCCTGCAGGTATATACGGCGAGAACAAAGAGAAACACTGTTCGCCGGCTGCTGCTGCGCGCGTGTGCGAGAGCGCGCGCACGCGTGTTTGTGTGTGTGTGTGTGTGTGGAGGCATGTGAGAGTGTTCTCTCAGCGATCATTGTCTGAAACGCATGACACGCGCACGCAAACTGACATGTCATGATGGAGCTTCACTAGCTGGAGATTCACTGGTTAGAAATTAAGTCAGATCAGGTCAGAGAGAACCTTCGTTCATGGTTCGTCCCAAAAATAAAGTATCGTAGAATATTAAATGGTTTTATTTAATTTTTTTTATTTTATTATAATTTTAGGAAAAATTAAACTCATTGGTAAAACATTTTTTTCGTTTTATTTCAAATAATTTAATTAGAAATTAATATTTGCAAAATAAATAAAGATTTTTTTTTACAAATAGAGTTTGATATTCTGATTTCAATTATTCAAAATATTTTTACTAAATTCAATAGGTTTTTTTTAACGTGTTGCTTTTTAAATTCAACATGAAACATGTTGATATAATTGATGATTGGCTGAAAGTTCAAGTAGTTCGGTTCTCTTTTGGTTAATGACTATTGGAACTATTATAATAATTAAAACACAATCAATCAATAAATATTGAAAAAATGACTTTATTGGAATGTGAATATGAAACTCCATTTATATTTTTTTTATTTAATATGAAATTGAATTTATTTTTTAATTATAAAAAAACAAATTCAAGCTTTCAATATAAAAAATATTGAATTCAATTAAATCAAACATAAATCAAAACATAAAAAATTCAAAAATAATATATGTATATTCCACATTTGAAATGTTAAATTTAACCATTAAATATTCCGATGACACTGACATACTTCTATATGAAGATGTTTACCACAATGTTGTGTTGTGTGTTATCAGTTTTATCTTGACCTTTAAAGTATATACTTTATTGAATATTGTTTTGATTGTTTAAGTGCTTTGTGACCCTGGTCTGGAAAAGCGCTATACAAATAAAAATTACTTACTTACTTACAATAAGTATTTACTTGTGATAAATAAACAAACGTGTGTTTAAGAAAAATGTTCTGTTTTCAAATTGACTTCGCTGGGACTGAATGTCTCGTCAACAACCTGAGAGTGTGTTTGTGTGCGAGCCTCCACACACGCACACACACACACACACACACACACACACACACACACACGCACACACACGCCTTCACTCTTGCAGCTAACTGGGGTTGACAACTGCACGGGGGTTTGACTGTCGCTGCAGCCAAACTGACAGTTGCACTGCCAAGCACCCTCTGTGGACACACGCACTTGTCTAAACGCACACAAGACACACTCGCGTCTCAATTTTTGCCAGTCAGATCCAAAAAGTCGAGCGTGGTTGGAATTCAAGAGGCACGTTTGCGGTCCGTGAACTCCCATGATGCCTTTCCATACACTGCTCTATTTAGTGACGACCGATTGCTACAATGCTGTCGTTAAATCTACGTCGATTTTGTCAAATGTGATCTGCTGTAATTGGTTGGCTGGGCGGCAAAGCATTATATTTATTGTTTAGCTGACTGAGAAACTCAAGGATACCAGGGGCATCTCATTTTTCTTATCTTATCTTAAACCCTGGCATTTTTAGAGGTCATAATATCGACATGATTTTCAACCAGGCGTCCGGTGGGCCGCATAAGATGACTTTGGCCCCCGGGCCTCGACCGTTACCGAGATCTTAAAGTGCCAATGACAACAAGAAACTGCTGACACCATGTGTTTCTGTTCTTTCAGTGGCCGAGGAAGGACTGTGGGAGTGCGGGCTGTCGTACGAGTGCCGGACGCTGCTGTTCAAGGCTGTGCACAACTTGTTGGAGAGGTAAGTGTCGCCCTGACAAGAGTTTAAACAACACACACAGACATATTGAGAACACAGGGTTGATGGTATAGAATAGAGTAAAACCATAAAAAAGATGATTAAAATATAATAAATTAAGACTTGGATATTAAAGTGAAATAAATGGTTTAATTTAATTAAGTTAAGGTTAATTAAATTAAGAAAAGAAAAGATAATTAGATGTAATTAAATTAAATTAAATTAAATATATTTATTGTTCATGATCCAGACAGCAAAAATGTTTATATAAATAACGTTTGCTTCACTTTTATTATGAAATGTAAATTGTAAAAAATAATCTAAGATGATAAGAAAATTTCATATAAGTTGTTTTAACTGTAAAACAGAAGCAGGTCATGTCCAGGGACAAATCATTTTTTAATAATAATAATAATTATTATTATCATATTTATTTAGTGCTTTTTTGGGACGCACAAAGACACTTGAGAATAAACATACAAGGAATATAAAGGCATCATGTTTTGTTTAAATAGACTCAAACGGAAAAATTAAAACAGAGTAAAAAAAGACTAGTTTAAGTCCTAAAACAATTCTTAATGTTATGTTAAACTAGACTAATAGTAAAGTAGTTAAACTATAACCAGTTCTTAATTGTTCTGTGTAAAAACGCCCTCTATTGTAACTGAATACAACTTGAATGAACATGAATAACTCATTAATTTATTCATTATTATGTTTAATTTAAATTCATGCAGCCCACTTGTTTATTATGATTTTAATGTTTTAACTTCAATTATACTTTCGAATAAATGCATTTTAATTGTGTGGTTTAAATGGAATTCAACCGTTTCACTAGTTGAAATATTCTTTTTTAACCGTTTCCTTTTTTAAAATTCATTGTGAAGTCGTACGTTGACAGGAAGTGACATCACTGTCCATGTTTTGAGTCAGAAGTTTGGTGGTTAAACTAGTTTAGAAGTCGGATCTTTAAAAATGACTCAATGTTTGACTCAGAATTATTCAGAACCGAGGACATTTCACCACTGAATATTTTCAGTAGAAGTTCATGTCCGGGGATATAAATCGGCGAACGGTGACAGTTTTCTCAGACAAAAGGAGGGAAATGTGCTGATGGTGGTCTTCCGTCACTCTCCGTGGTGCCACCTGAAAGAAGCCACGGTCCCGGCACTGAATCATTTCCTCAAGTGGCCGCGGCTCCGGCAGGCGTCTGCTAAATGAAGCAGCACATATTCCAGCTCCACTAAGTTCAGCCTCAGTGATCCTCGCAGGGGGCAGAAGGAATTAACCTTCCCATTACCTTGACTCTCCTTTAGCTCTGCTACTGCAACAAAAGACTCTCCACCTCTTTTTTTAATTCACGACCTCTTCTGCTCGGAGCAGGAACAAACACATGTTCAAATAGTTATAAAATGCTGTTAAAGATCAATAACCTCATCAATGATCTGCCTGTTCTCCTTTTCCTGTTGTTCTCCTTGTTCTTTTTATTCACACTTCCTTTTCTCGTTTGTTGCACATTTTCATTTTTCTTGTTTTTATTTATTTCCCTACTTCTCATTTTTATAGGTATTTTCCATTTTTTCTTCTATTTTTTTTATTTATTTTCTTTTTCTTGCTTCTACCTTTTTCCCTTTCAGGCTATTCTTCTTCATCCTTTTTTTTTTACTTTTCTTGATGTGATCTTCATGTTTGTGCTATTACTGTTTTTTTTCTTGTTCTTATTTTCATTCTAGATTTTTATTTTATTCGAGTGTCTTCTTTTTCTTATCCTTGTTGTTCTTTAAGTTATAATTGTTGTCTCGCTTCCTTTTCTTCTTCTTTTTTTGTTGCTCCTTCACAGTTTCTCGATCTACGTCTAGTTCATTTTCTGACGTTGTTGTTGTTTCTTTTTAAACCAAAATTACCCAATGAATTAAATTTACCTGCTGAAGACATTTTGATTTAATTAATGCTATCCGCTGCCTTTGATGCAACTAAAATAAACAGTGTAATTGTAAAAGCTAGTGTATAAGTGTAACTGGTTAATAAACTTGTAGTTCAATATCAAGAGTGTATTTTAAACAAGGAAATGATAAAACATTTAGTTAATAACATGTTATTCATTAGTAATGTGTTCAGAATCTTTCATTGAAATAAAATGAAATAAGACAAAATAATACCAATGACATTAAAATAGTTTAATATAATAAAATAAAACAATAGACATTACCTTATAATGGCATATTCATTAGTAATAATTATTAAAATAAAATAAAGTAAAATACATTAAAATAAAAACAAGCGACATTACCATAAAATGGCATATACATTTATAATAATCTTTAAAAAAAAATACATTAAAATAAAACAAGAAACATTACCATAAAATATAATATAAATTAATAATATTTAATAAAATAAAATCGATTAAAGTAAAACAAGATACATTACCATAAAATGGCATAGAATTTAGTAGTAATTAATAAAATAAAATAAAGTAAAATACATTAAAATATCATATAAATGAATAATAATGAATAAAATGAAATACATTGAAATAAAACAAGAGACATTACCATAAAATATCATATAAATGAATAATAATGAATACAATAAAACACATTACATTTAACTAATGTTAAGATCCGGACAGCAGACGAGTAGAACGAGTTTTTGAACTGAGATTTAAAATTAGATTAAATGTAATGTATTTAATTTGGGTATCAATTATTTGGGGAACTAGAGTCTAGAGACTTAAAAAGCTTTATTTTCACAATAAAATCGATTCATGAAATATCTCATTTACAACATTAGCTTTTTGCAAGTGCATTAAAATCCCTAAAATTCTAATATTGTGACACTAAAACTTTAGTTCCAGACTGATACACTCACACTATAGGACTACGGGTCTTTTAATAAAAACGTATAATGTTTTAATTAGTTATTTTCATCCCTTTTCCCAGTTCTTCCGTGAAGAAATCATTGAAATCCCTTCTTAAGGAACATCAATCAATCCTCTGAAGGTGTCGAGGAGCAGCGACCTCTCATATTTGGCAGCAAACTTTGAGCCTCGGTTGTGCGTCTGCGGTGTTTGTGTAGTCAGGAGTCAGAGGCTCACGAGACCGACCGGTAGACCAGGTCTGCACCTGTGGCCGTCTAAAGACAACACGGCGGCGGGAGAGCAGAGCCCGGCTGAGCGAAGACCAATCCATAAAATAACTGTTGGTCTGCTGACCCCGGGTCAGAACACCCAGCTGGGAAGCCTCTGGCGCCGACACACACAGAGAGAGGAGAGTCAAAGTTGTGTTCGGCGGTTCAAGTGAGGTGAGACGAGGTGAGCGGACGCCAAACACCGAGGGAGGCGACTGAGCGGCTTCTTTTGATCGCAATGAAGCGATGAAAGCGGAGATGATTCCGAGCGTGAGTTCGAGAGGGGAAGCCGATTAGACGGAAGGTTTTTCTCTTCCTGCGTGTGATCATTGCTGGGATCAGAAGTCGTGATTAGAATCCACACCGCGGATGAATAGCCAACATTTAAAGCCCTTTTTGTTTGCTAACTGGATGTGTCGGCAGATAGCGTCGGCGTGTTTAACTTAATAACATGCCTGTAGTGTCAGGCTGTGATTAAACCTCATGGCTTCTTCTTCTGTTCAACCTCCACAGATGTCTGATGGATAAAGGCTTCGTGCGACTCGGGAAATGGTTCTTTAAGCCTCATGAACTGGAGGAGAAGATCTCTGGCAACAGGTGAGTGTCCGTCTCTCTCTCTCTCTCTCTCTCTCTCTCTCTCTCTCTCTGTCTCTCTCTCTCTCTCTCTCTCTTTCTCTCCACCTTCTTCCCACGGTTCTGCTGACTGCTGTACCTTTTTATGAATCCAGGAATCTCCATCTGGATCTGTAAATATTTTGAAGATGATGTCCCGCAGTTAGAGTTTACATCACACAAAGCATAAACTAAACAAAAGATGAATGTCCGGATTTAACGTTTTTTTTTTTTTCTACCAGAATCCAAAAGAAACAAATTCTCACAGATTACCTACAAGTTGTACTGAAGTTATATATCAATTATATTTAAGTATTAGTATAGATATACTAAGGTAGATGTACTTCTAGTTTACTAATATTATACTATTTCATTCTTCTTGGGATTAAATTGGAATATTTTAACTTTACAAAAGTATACTTTCAAGTATACACATCCCTATACTACTAGTGTACTAGGTAAACATAGAGGAGTATACTTCAAGTATACTAATGTCAC
The DNA here is from genome assembly GCF_982586985.1 of Callionymus lyra. Lineage (NCBI taxonomy): Eukaryota > Metazoa > Chordata > Actinopteri > Syngnathiformes > Callionymidae > Callionymus > Callionymus lyra. Next base: position 11,069,910 of record NC_141822.1, read on the forward strand.
GGTGTCATGATGCAGTGTCTTACTTTTAAAAGGCCACTAGATGGCACTCTCTGTAGTATGATATTCTGCTGATATATTAATTTAATGAAACGTGGCACCGTTTTGAAACTGAGAGCGCCATCTAGTGGTCTTTCAAAATAAAACCACGGAATCATGATACAGCATTAAACCACTGATGCTGTATCATGAGACCTCACCAACCCAACACTACTCATTTCTAAACTACCAGTATTGCTTGCTCTTACTGTTTTTTTCCTTTGAGAGTGCCATTTGTATACAAGTATTCTTTGTATATGCTTCTAGTACTTATGAAGGGTTTTAATGGAAATATATATATATATATATATATTAAAGTACAGTCAATGGGTTAAATAAACTTCAATATACCACAGTATATTGTGCCACATCAAGTACGGCAGGACTCATATGCCGTAAGCACCTTATGTCACCAGTAGATTCAGGCTTTTATAAGTTCATGACATATTTTCCAGACTCACAATAGATCCATTGAGCCTGGAAGGCCAGACAGACAAGGACACTGTCATGTTTCTCAAGTGTTTTTGCTGATTTGCAGCTTCGATTCACTACTGTTCGATAATTGTATCTAACAAGAAGTAAGTAATTTTTATTTATATAGTTATATATATAAGAACATAAAGGTCTGTTTTCTGCCACCCATCACTCACTCACTCTCTCCCATAATCCTTTGCACTGTTTTCTTCTGGATCAAAACAATACAGTTGCCCTAAATAAAAATAAGTTTTCTGTCCTTGAAGACCATATACCTTGAAATATATATATAAAGGTACATACCTTCATATATGTTTAAGTACATATCACTATATCAATTGTAAACTTTAAGTATACTACTTCAATTTTAGTTTAGAATAAAGTAAGTATCCTCATAGTACACTTGAGTATAGTTGATGTTGCCAAAGGTACTCTTGCTGGTTAATTGTACCAGATAATCATGTGAAACAACACAACCTTATAATAGCGAAAGCGATCAGGGATCCATATTGTAACATTGAGTTTTACGGTTATTTTCAGTTTTAAGTTTAAGGATTTTTACACATCAGTGAAGGTGTCGCGAGACTGACTGACTGAAAACCAAAGTGTGTGTTAGTTCACGGGTTAAAGGGAGAAGACAACAGCGTGTTTTGGCATCCATCGGTTATTAAATAAAGTTGTAAAAACTGTAGACCATCGCGTCAGTCTGGGTCGCTACAATATATTACAGCTCCTCTGATCTCGCTGCCCCCCCGACCCTCCTCTGTAGCGGTAGTTTCTGTAGACGGTTATCAAACAGAGATTCACTCACTGACTTTATATTAAGATTTTTAAAATTTCAACCATTGTTGTCAATCAATATTTAAGACTGATCTTATATTAAGTATATACTTACGAAGATGAGTCTTGTACTAAACTTAGAGACTGATTAGAGGGCCCCAAAACATCCTCCTGGGGGCCTCAGGTGGATGAAAAGTAAGATTAAGACCAGTGCTGAAGAGAGAAAAAATATTCCTTTTGTTTATTTATCAGTTGTTGATTGATTAAATGATTGATTGATTGATTGATTTCCGATGACCTTTTTTCTTCACACTTTTGGGACATGAGTTGTGACCACAGTTCCAAAAAAGGTTAAAACATATTTACACTTTATATTAATACATACAATAAACATGTAAAACGAATAAGAAAAACTGTAATACCATAGAAAATTAATGATAAAATCATAATAAATAACAATGGCAACAATATAATTATAATTATTAACACAATTATGTATATTACTGAGGACAACGAGTCTGTGTTTTGACGTTTATCAGGTATCAAATAAAGTTTTTACAAACTGTCTCTTCAGTTTAAAACGCTACAATATAGTACAGCTCCTCTGATTGGCTGCCCCCCCACCCTTGTCTGAAACATCGTTGTGTTGTTACACAATGGACTAATTCATGCAGAAGAATTTGGATTTAAATACATTTTAAATACAGATTCTTCTGTCGCTGGTAGATCAAACATTAACACTCTCGTTTCTTAGATACTTTTACAACATTTAATATTCTGCCCTCGTAAACACTATCAAAGGTCGGCACTCTGCGAGGGGTCAAGGTTAAGTTGACAGTGTGTGTGTGTGCAAGAGACTCACAACAATATCTGAGTTTTGAAAAACCAGTGCGATCTGAATGTAAATCTAAACAGGAGCAGCATTAGAAGTGTGTCTGCGGGCGTGTTGTGTTGCGACAGACATCTGTTTAGTATGGAGATGATGGTGATGATGATGACGGTGTGTGTGTGTGTGTGTGTGTGTGTGTGTGTGTGTGTGTGTGTGTGCGTCTCGTTTGTACATCATGTACGTCGACTCCGCTCTGACAGCTCTCTATGAATATGTTGCCCCCCCCTCAACCCCCTCCTGCTGAGCAGATCCCGACTTCTTCTGTCTTTGAATTATTGAACATCCTGAGAGGGAAGCGACGGAGAAATATCTTCCTCACACGCAAACAAATCATGGCTGATGTTGAATCTCTTTTTGTGGTTTTTCTTTTTTTTTGTTTGGCTCTAAACGGGCCAAAGTGGCCGCCGCTCCATTACCGGTCCTGGAAGTCTTGATGGAGACGACCCCCTGCGGTGTCAGAGCCTTTGTTTTCTCCTGACGCACCTCCGTCTCCAGCAGGGGGCGCTTCACTGTAAACCTCACTCTGTATCATCATCCCCTGCTATTAACTCCCGTCATGTTCCTGGTGGAAAAGAAGCTCCTTCCTTCCTTCTTTGTGTCTGCTCGGGTTGGCGATGGGTTGCATCAGAGGGTGTGTGAGGGGAGTGGGAGAAGGTGGGGGGTCCTAAATTAATCATCACTATAGACGGCTGAATGGATGTATTAGAGTGTGTGTCTTTCATTAGCGCGCTGCACTCCAACAATGGGACACACTCGCTTTTTGTTGAACCAACCCTAAAACTCCCTGTGAACGAGAGGATTATGGATAATGAAGGGTTTTCGACGACGTGTTTCTGTTATCCAGCGATGAACACTCCACTCTCCCATGGGAACGCACAGTTGTAGCTGCTGAGAAATGTAAACGACCGGTTCAAACTAGAAATGAAGAGCGTTATGATCATAATTCATGTGCAAGAAATTTTAGACGTTAATGTGAACATGAAGGTTTTAAGATTGAATTAAGTCAGTGCCATCAGAATATTCAATTGTTCAATTTAAAAGGTTGAAAGTTTGCAAAATAAATGCATTATTTCATTTATTTTAATAATTAAATTCCAATATTTCTATTTTCGAAAACTCAAAGTGAATCTTTTTTAAATTTGAGTAAAAAAATTGAATAGTTTTATATTTTAATTCCAGTAATTCAACACATTATCTTAATTCAATATGTTTTATTTCATAGCCTTTCAAATGCACTACTTAAAAAATGTTGGTACCACAAGACCAAGTTAGATTTATTGGGTTACAAATAAAAAAAATCAACTTTGAATTAAAAATATTTTGTGAAAATTGGAATAAGAATATTAAATTCCATGTGTTTAAAAAAAAATGTTATTTCTGAAAATATCGTTTTTTTAATTTAATTATTAAATTAAAAAAATAAAAACTTAAATAAATGTAGTTATACTGATATAGTAGAACTATGTGTGTAAACAATTGTGTAAGAATGTGTTGAAAATGAAAGTGCAGATATGTCATATAATCAACGGTTCATCTGAGGGCAGGTCGTGGGGGCAGCGGCCAAAGTAAAGAACCCTAGATATTCTTCTCCCCAGAAGCCAGGATGTTGACAGAGACCTGACATGAGCGACATATTTGCACAAAGCACACATGTCAACAGTGTAGTACTCTCTCAAATCAAATACTACTGCCACACACTTACAGGAAATGACTCAACAGCTTCTTCTTCTAATACTTTTTAACGCTGATTGCAACCGGAACTCTATCTACGACACTTGACAAGTAATTAAGTTGTGTCTTTCATTTTGTTACTACTGTTGTTGTGTTGTTTTGCGGTAAAATGAGTATTTCGTCGTTCGCCGCCATTTTAAATATGGTGACGTATCTTTGGTTTAGCGACGTAGCTCTAGACGTAGCGTCATCACCAAGATGGCGGCCATTGAGGGTGGAAAGTGTCCATCGATCCATACTTGGCTTTTCGAGTGTGCATAGCGCACTACATTTTCGCACACTGCTCGGCGTGAGCGCCCTTGTGTACACAAAATATATAGTGCAAGTGCAGAAGTGTGCTATTTTGGGACACACCACATGACTTTATATTCAGCTCATTTCACATGTCAATCATTTTTATTTATCGACGTTTTTGATTGATTGATTGATTGATTTATGACGACCTTGTTTCTTCCCACTTTGGTGAAATTTGATCCATCACCTCAGTTCACATCAAGGTTAAATACACATATTTAAACACACAGTACACATGTAACTATACACATATTTATTTCAAAGTAATACAATAATAATAACGTCAATACAAACATAATAAATAATAGTGACAATACAATGATCGATAAATAAATATAATTTAGTGCAATATTCTGGTTCCACTGATACATTTGAAGAGTATTAGATCCGTTAGATCCTCAGATCGACGCTCTATCGTTCCTTCGCTCAAAGGATCTTCTTCTCGTACGATTAAATGATGAGTAAATTGTTTTTTTAGAAAGATCAAGAAAAAAGTGTTTTTAAATTCAGAGACGGGGATTTGAACTCGCAACCTTCAATTATTAATCACCTGCACATGTCCCGACGAACAGCGATCGTCCTTCACGAGGAAGTGTCTAACGACCGCTCTCCGGGGAGCGCCAAGACGTTCGCCGTCTCCGTGGCAACCAGACATTTGGCGTACGCTTCACCACAAGGTCACAGAGTCTCTACGAAAATCTTCTCTCTTTGCTTTTTTGTCGGCGCCGCTGTTTACTAAATCTGGCTTCGCGGGTTCAGTCGCTCGCTGAGGATTCTAACATTAAATCGATCAAAACGATCTGAAGAAAAACCCATAGTTTAGAAAAACGTATTTTATTTAAAACAAAACATATCTGGATATAAAAAGAGTGAAATATGTTCTGTTAATAATATTTTTAATTGTTTATTTTAATTTTGTAATAAAATATAAGAGAAATTAAAATATGATAAATATAAGTATGTTCTCTACACAATCTATTGTGGAAAACTTATTGAATTTTTGTAAATTTTTATTGTATAATTAAATATATGTGGAATTAAAAAAAGAAAATTGAAATAAGGGAACATTTTTTTTGGGATGATTTGTCATATATTTATGGTTATCTATTGAGGTTTTGTTTATTTTATTTTTATAATGAAACATAAGTGGAAAAAGGGTAAATTAATATTATTAAAATATTTTCTATAAACAATATATTTGTATGATTTTTCAATATTTTAGACCAATTTAATTTACGGCACTTGTGTTTATACAGGTACTTTGTATTGAAACATATGTTGATTTTAAAACCGTATACGGTAAAATAATTAAAATATTTTCTGTTAAAGATTTCTTCATATAATCTTTGGGTGTAATTTGCGGAAGAAGACGAAGAAAAAAAACAGAAGAAGAAGAAGACTAAGAAGTGGAAGACGACAAAGAAGGCGAAGAAGAAAAAGAAGACGAAGAAAAAACAGAAGAAGAAGAAGTGGAAGATGAAGAAGAAAACAACGAAAAAACAGAAGAAGTAGAAGAAGACGAAAAGGAAGAAGACTAAGAAGTGGAAGACAATGAAGAAGAAGAAGATGACGAAAAAAACAAAAGAAGAAGAGTAAGAAGTGGAAGGCAACAAAGAAGGAGAAGACTAATAAGACGACGAAAAAACAGAAGAAGAAGATGAAGAACAAACAGAAGCAGTAGAAGAAGACTAAGGAGTGGAAGACGACGAAGAAGACTAAGAAATTGAAGACGACGAAGAAGAAGAAGACGACAAAGACGAAGAAACAGACGATGAAGAAGAAGAATACTAAGAAGTGGAAGACGATGAAGATGAAGACTACGAAAAAACAGAAGAAGACGAAGAACAAACAGAAGAAGACGAAGACAAAGAAGAAGAAGACGAAGAAAAAGACGACGTAGAAGAAGTAGAAAAAGACGAAGAAACGGAAGACAAAGAAGCAGAAGGCAAAGAAGATATTTTAAAATTATTATCCGTTTTTTTTACTTTAAAATCATATTTTAGTTTTATCAACCTTTTCCGCTTTATATTTTGTGTTAATAAAATACAATAATTTGTTGTTTTTTTAATTAATATTAATTTGTTGTTTTTTTAATTAATATTAATTTGTTCATTTTTGTGTTGCAATTGGACTCCTGCAGCATTTATTGTCCTGTTGGTTGTTTTTTCTTGTGACTCTTTTCACTAAAATAACTCTCAGCCTTCACATAATACAGTTTTCACACTGGTGTCTAAATGACCAATGTTGTGTTCAGCACTAGAGAAGCAGAACGTTCACATCATAACAATGTGAACGGATTCATTCTCAGGGAAACATTGTTCACTCGACAGATTCTTGAGAAATATTCTCCTCTGACTGCAGCTGCTGCTCCGACTCACACGTCTGAGGAGAATTGACTCACTTTTATTCATCAGCGCTAAATAGTCTCTAATTGTTGTGTCGAGTTTCCCGGGAGATGTTGCTCCTCATGGTCTCTGTAGATGTTTTCTCTTCTCCGACGATGACAGACGTGAGACGTTAGCGCCGCGAACACACTGGTGTTGTGTTACGACTGACGGATCACAGGTGTGTTGTTAAAGCGTTTGTGCACAGATCTAGTCGTGAACATCTAAGATTTAAGATCAAATAAACTCTGGATTGTCACAAAAAAAAGCTCAAAACCATAAGCAACTAATGAAGTGGAATAAAAAAATGTTTGATGTCAAAATGAAGACAACAAAACTCTACATGAATGTGGGATTACACTGTTACAATAACACAAATACACTTTATATATATATGCATACTTAAAAAAAATACAATAAATAATGAGGAAGAAATCATGAAGTAAGAGAAAGTCAGGGAAATAATTTTGAGGGACTAAAATATAAACAAAAATTAAAAAGATAAAAACCTTCACTTAATCAATAAATGAAGAAAATTGTGAAATAAACAGACACACTAAATCAAAGGTATGTCATGTCTGATTCTATTTTTAAACTTTTTTGTTTATCCTTGCCGAGTTCCACGGCACCTGTTGCTCTGGCGCCAGATAATAACCATGTTTTTTTTCTCCGCCCAACATGTGGTGTGCTTTGAGTTTCCTGTGCGTAATCGTCACTTTTTCTTTTATTGAACTATTGTGATTAAACATTTTTGGATTCTTTCCGTTATTGTCAGTTATTTGGGTTATTTTTCATCAGACGATTATAATCTGGCGCCTGTTGCTGCAGGGGAGGTGGCTTTATGCTCTGCTGCCGAGGTGGTGATTGCATGACAAACTAAATCAAAGGTATGTCATGTCTGATTCTATTTTGAAACTTTTTTGTTTATCCTCCCCGAGTTCCACGGCGCCTGTTGCTCTGACGGCAGCTGCAGCTCGTCATGCAATCACCACCTCGGCTGCAGAGCTTAAAGCCACCTCATCTGCAGCAACAGGCGCCAGATTATAATCGTCAGATGAAAAACAACTGACAATAACGTAAAGAATCCAAAAAAGTTTAGTCACAATAGTTCAATAAAAGAAAAAGTGTCCATTACACACAGGAAACTCAAAGCACAAAACATGTTGGGTGGGGAAAAAACGCATGACGATTATAATCTGGCGCCAGAGCAACAGGCGCCGTGAAACTCGGGAAGGATAAACAAAAAAGTGACAAAACAAAAATCAGACATGACATCGTAGGAAGTTATGTTTAGAAATTATATTTTAATAAAAAGCTTATATTTTTGACAATATTGAATGTTGATCAATTAGAAGCGTTCACAAAATGAAGAAAAGAAATCAAGATAGAAAATGCAAACCAAAAAAAAGTTTTACTTTTACAATGTTTTCATAAAAGTTTGTTGAGATAAAAAACAACTGTTTGATCTGAAGTTTTCTCTTGAAAGAAAAAAAAGTCAATGTAAAAGTTATTACGTATACAACTGTAAAAGAGTTTCAAGAGTAGAAGAAACTTTTCGACCAAAATAAAAATTAAAGAGTCCGAAAATTTTACAATTTAAAGTTACTGGAAAAACAGTAATTGATTAAAACCATTCCTTACATTCATGTCCCTCACTGCTTACCGTAGTGTCGCTCTCCTGAGAAGTGAAGGAAGAAATAGAGACGAGTTGATCATCTATTGATACGCTGCATGTCTTCCTGTCACTGTTCGTCTCCGGCGTTGAACCTCTTCCTCTGTGGAGTCGTATTAATAACTGAAGCAGTGTTTGAGCAAGAGATTCGCGAGCGCAACCCTGAGCTAACGCTGCTCACCAGGGGCAGCTGAATAATACATCAAGCTGACTACAGCGCCCCCATGTTCCCTAATAGCCGCACCTGCCTCAGCTTTACATCCACACACGTACGTATGTCACTTCATGTGATGAGTGGATTTGTTAGATCCAATTCTTCGGCTCTTTAGTTCTGCTCTCCGCTGTAATCTGTGATCGTCTCCTATTTCTCGTCCCCACGACTTCGACTTTAGCATCACGTCGGGCAAGACGACCACGTTGTGTAGGTTTGTGTGTACTGAACGAGTGTAGATGATGCGTGTTGTGCGTAAATGGAGATCCTGTTGCTGACTTTTTAAAGATGAAGAAGTTTCCCCTCAATCTCAGAGACGTACGATTGTCATGACTCTTTAGCTTCACGTTTGATTAGCCTCAGGCTAACGTAGCTGTGATGCTAACACAATAAAGTAAAATAAATACGTTTTTAGTTAATTAGTGTAATCTTGTGTAAAGTCTTTAGTCCAGACAAGAAGCGAAGTCAGTCTTTACTGAAATACAAGGCAAAATTGCATTTGAGCTCCCATCCTTCCATGATGCTTTGCCGCCCAGCAAACTAGTCGCAACTGGTGATCACTACAGTATATACTTTTATTTGGAAAACTAACCTTGAGAGTCAATTATCCACAATTTACCCCAGAATGCTTTTGTTTTCTTTTTGTTTTTCTTGCATTGTTTATAATTTCCACATTTTGAGGAATGTTCTGACTTAACTTAAAAAAAACCTAGGCAACCTCTTGTTGGTTTTTAAGCTACTAGAGAGATGTTACATTGTATTTTGTACATCATTTATACACAACAATTACAGATAATAATTTTGTTGTACAGATTTCTTTTTTGCTGATAGATTAGTCGTACAATGTGTTAGATTAATGTATTGTTTATAAACACAACTTTGATCACCCTCTGGATTCAATAATTGTACTTTAGGTTTTCAAGTGATTTTGAGTATAGGTATATATATAAGTCAATTCGGGCTTTGCTATATTTTTTAATTATTACTATATCTGGTTTTCTGTAACTTTAAGTCCATCTTAGACTTGACCGGGTCTTTTACTGACTGTTGCTGCTCCAAGTCTTTGGGATAATATTTCAGAATGTTTTATAAAAGTCTATTTCAGACTTTGTAGGTCAACTAGTCTTTTGGGGCGTTTCTATTTAAGTAAGTAAGTCATTTTTATTTGTAAATCGCCTTTAAAGACCAGGGTCACAAAGCGCTTACACAACAAAACAATACACAGTTAAAATATATGCTTTGAAAGGTCAAGATAACATAGAGACAAACACAGCAGCCCCAAGGAAATAAGAGAAAGCCTGAACAAATAAAAGTGTCTTAAGATGTTTCTTGAAGGAGTCAGTAGATCATCAAACACAGAGGAAGATCGTTCCAAAGCTTAAGAGCAACAGTCTGGAAGGATTTCTCTCCTCTGGTCCTGAACCGTGTTCAGGAACCATCAGTAGATTCTGATCCACAGACCTCAAGTCGTCGGTCGTCCTGCTAGTGTTGGTAAAGTCTTCCTGATAGTATCGGTGAAGTCATCCTGCTGGTGTCGGTGAAGTCGTCCTGCTAGTGTTGGTGAAGTCGTCCTGCTGGTGTCTGTGAAGTCGTCCTGCTAGTGTCGGTGAAGTCGTCCTGCTAGTGTTGGTAAAGTCTTCCTGCTATTGTCGGTGAAGTCTTCCTCCTCGTGTCGGTGAAGTCGTCCTGCTAGTGTCTGTGAAGTCGTCCTGCTGGTGTCGGTGAAGTCGTCCTGCTGGTGTCGGTGAAGTCATCCTGCTAGTGTCGGTGAAGTCATCCTGCTGGTGTCGGTGAAGTCATCCTGCTGGTGTCGGTGAAGTCGTCCTGCTAGTGTCTGTGAAGTCGTCCTTCTAGTGTCGGTGAAGTCGTCCTGCTAGTGTCGGTGAAGTCGTCCTGCTAGTGTCTGTGAAGTCGTCCTGCTAGTGTCGGTGAAGTCGTCCTGCTAGTGTCTGTGAAGTCGTCCTGCTGGTGTCGGTGAAGTCATCCTGCTGGTGTCTGTGAAGTCGTCCTGCTGGTGTCGGTGAAGTCATCCTGCTAGTGTCGGTGAAGTCGTTCTGCTAGTGTCTGTGAAGTCATCCTGCTAGTGTCGGTGAAGTCGTCCTGCTAGTGTCGGTGAAGTCATCCTGCTCGTGTCGGTGAAGTCGTCCTGCTAGTGTCTGTGAAGTCGTCCTGCTAGTGTCGGTGAAGTCGTCCTGCTAGTGTTGGTGAAGTCTTCCTGCTAGTGTCGGTGAAGTCGTCCTGCTAGTGTCTGTGAAGTCGTCCTTCTAGTGTCGGTGAAGTCGTCCTGCTAGTGTCGGTGAAGTCGTCCTGCTAGTGTCTGTGAAGTCGTCCTGCTAGTGTCGGTGAAGTCGTCCTGCTAGTGTCTGTGAAGTCGTCCTGCTGGTGTCGGTGAAGTCATCCTGCTGGTGTCTGTGAAGTCGTCCTGCTGGTGTCGGTGAAGTCATCCTGCTAGTGTCGGTGAAGTCGTTCTGCTAGTGTCTGTGAAGTCATCCTGCTAGTGTCGGTGAAGTCGTCCTGCTAGTGTCGGTGAAGTCGTCCTGCTAGTGTCTGTGAAGTCGTCCTGCTGGTGTCGGTGAAGTCATCCTGCTAGTGTCGGTGAAGTCATCCTGCTAGTGTCGGTGAAGTCGTCCTGCTAGTGTCGGTGAAGTCGTCCTGCTGGTGTCGGTGAAGTCATCCTGCTGGTGTCGGTGAAGTCGTCCTGCTAGTGTCGGTGAAGTCATCCTGCTAGCGTCGGTGAAGTCGTCCTGCTGGTGTCAGTGAAGTCATCCTGCTCGTGTCGGTGAAGTCGTCCTGCTAGTGTCTGTGAAGTCGTCCTGCTAGTGTCAGTGAAGTCGTCCTGCTGGTGTCGGTGAAGTCATCCTGCTAGTGTCGGTGAAGTCGTCCTGCTAGTGTCGGTGAAGTCGTCCTGCTAGTGTCGGTGAAGTCATCCTGCTAGTGTCGGTGAAGTCATCCTGCTAGTGTCGGTGAAGTCGTCCTGCTAGTGTCGGTGAAGTCATCCTGCTAGTGTCGGTGAAGTCATCCTGCTAGTGTCGGTGAAGTCGTCCTGCTAGTGTCTGTGAAGTCGTCCTGCTGGTGTCGGTGAAGTCATCCTGCTCGTGTCGGTGAAGTCGTCCTGCTAGTGTCTGTGAAGTCGTCCTGCTAGTGTCAGTGAAGTCGTCCTGCTGGTGTCGGTGAAGTCATCCTGCTAGTGTCGGTGAAGTCGTCCTGCTAGTGTCGGTGAAGTCATCCTGCTAGTGTCGGTCAAGTCATCCTGCTAGTGTCGGTGAAGTCGTCCTGCTAGTGTCTGTGAAGTCGTCCTGCTGGTGTCGGTGAAGTCATCCTGCTAGTGTCGGTGAAGTCGTCCTGCTAGAGTCTGTGAAGTCGTCCTGCTGGTGTCGGTGAAGTCATCCTGCTAGTGTCGGTGAAGTCGTCCTGCTAGTGTCTGTGAAGTCGTCCTTCTAGTGTCGGTGAAGTCGTCCTGCTAGTGTCGGTGAAGTCGTCCTGCTAGTGTCTGTGAAGTCGTCCTGCTAGTGTCGGTGAAGTCGTCCTGCTAGTGTCTGTGAAGTCGTCCTGCTGGTGTCGGTGAAGTCATCCTGCTAGTGTCTGTGAAGTCGTCCTGCTGGTGTCGGTGAAGTCGTTCTGCTAGTGTCGGTGAAGTCGTTCTGCTAGTGTCTGGGAAGTCATCCTGCTAGTGTCGGTGAAGTCGTCCTGCTAGTGTCGGTGAAGTCGTCCTGCTAGTGTCTGTGAAGTCGTCCTGCTAGTGTCGGTGAAGTCGTCCTGCTAGTGTCTGTGAAGTCGTCCTGCTGGTGTCGGTGAAGTCATCCTGCTAGTGTCTGTGAAGTCGTCCTGCTGGTGTCGGTGAAGTCATCCTGCTAGTGTCGGTGAAGTCGTTCTGCTAGTGTCTGTGAAGTCATCCTGCTAGTGTCGGTGAAGTCGTCCTGCTAGTGTCGGTGAAGTCGTCCTGCTAGTGTCTGTGAAGTCGTCCTGCTGGTGTCGGTGAAGTCATCCTGCAAGTGTCGGTGAAGTCATCCTGCTAGTGTCGGTGAAGTCGTCCTGCTAGTGTCGGTGAAGTCGTCCTGCTGGTGTCGGTGAAGTCATCCTGCTAGTGTCGGTGAAGTCGTCCTGCTAGTGTCGGTGAAGTCATCCTGCTAGCGTCGGTGAAGTCGTCCTGCTGGTGTCAGTGAAGTCATCCTGCTCGTGTCGGTGAAGTCGTCCTGCTAGTGTCTGTGAAGTCGTCCTGCTAGTGTCAGTGAAGTCGTCCTGCTGGTGTCGGTGAAGTCATCCTGCTAGTGTCGGTGAAGTCGTCCTGCTAGTGTCGGTGAAGTCATCCTGCTAGTGTCGGTGAAGTCATGCTGCTAGTGTCGGTGAAGTCGTCCTGCTAGTGTCTGTGAAGTCGTCCTGCTGGTGTCGGTGAAGTCATCCTGCTCGTGTCGGTGAAGTCGTCCTGCTAGTGTCTGTGAAGTCGTCCTGCTAGTGTCAGTGAAGTCGTCCTGCTGGTGTCGGTGAAGTCATCCTGCTAGTGTCGGTGAAGTCGTCCTGCTAGTGTCGGTGAAGTCATCCTGCTAGTGTCGGTGAAGTCATCCTGCTAGTGTCAGTGAAGTCGTCCTGCTAGTGTCTGTGAAGTCGTCCTGCTGGTGTCGGTGAAGTCATCCTGCTAGTGTCGGTGAAGTCGTCCTGCTAGAGTCTGTGAAGTCGTCCTGCTGGTGTCGGTGAAGTCATCCTGCTAGTGTCGGTGAAGTCGTCCTGCTAGTGTCTGTGAAGTCGTCCTTCTAGTGTCGGTGAAGTCGTCCTGCTAGTGTCGGTGAAGTCGTCCTGCTAGTGTCTGTGAAGTCGTCCTGCTAGTGTCGGTGAAGTCGTCCTGCTAGTGTCTGTGAAGTCGTCCTGCTGGTGTCGGTGAAGTCATCCAGCTAGTGTCTGTGAAGTCGTCCTGCTGGTGTCGGTGAAGTCATCCTGCTAGTGTCGGTGAAGTCGTTCTGCTAGTGTCTGGGAAGTCATCCTGCTAGTGTCGGTGAAGTCGTCCTGCTAGTGTCGGTGAAGTCGTCCTGCTAGTGTCTGTGAAGTCGTCCTGCTGGTGTCGGTGAAGTCATCCTGCTAGTGTCGGTGAAGTCATCCTGCTAGTGTCGGTGAAGTCGTCCTGCTAGTGTCGGTGAAGTCGTCCTGCTGGTGTCGGTGAAGTCATCCTGCTAGTGTCGGTGAAGTCGTCCTGCTAGCGTCGGTGAAGTCATCCTGCTAGCGTCGGTGAAGTCGTCCTGCTGGTGTCAGTGAAGTCATCCTGCTCGTGTCGGTGAAGTCGTCCTGCTAGTGTCTGTGAAGTCGTCCTGCTAGTGTCAGTGAAGTCGTCCTGCTAGTGTCTGTGAAGTCGTCCTGCTAGCGTCAGTGAAGTCGTCCTGCTGGTGTCGGTGAAGTCATCCTGCTAGTGTCGGTGAAGTCGTCCTGCTAGTGTCGGTGAAGTCATCCTGCTAGTGTCGGTGAAGTCATCCTGCTAGTGTCGGTGAAGTCGTCCTGCTAGTGTCTGTGAAGTCGTCCTGCTGGTGTCGGTGAAGTCATCCTGCTAGTGTCGGTGAAGTCGTCCTGCTGGTGTCGGTGAAGTCATCCTGCTAGTGTCTGTGAAGTCATCCTGCTAGTGTCGGTGAAGTCGTCCTGCTGGTGTCGGTGTAGTCATCCTGCTAGTGTCTGTGAAGTCGTCCTGCTAGTGTCGGTGGAGTCGTCCTGCTAGCGTCAGTGAAGTCGTCCTGCTAGCATCAGTGAAGTCGTCCTGCTCGTGTCGGTGAAGTCGTCCTGCTGGTGTCGGTGAAGTCGTCCTGCTAGTGTCTGTGAAGTCGTCCTGCTAGTGTCGGTGAAGTCGTCCTGCTAGTGTCAGTGAAGTCGTCCTGCTAGTGTCGGTGAAGTCGTCCTGCTAGGGTCAGTGAAGTCGTCCTGCTAGCGTCAGTGAAGTCGTCCTGCTAGCGTCAGTGAAGTCGTCCTGCTAGTGTCGGTGAAGTCGTCCTGCTAGCGTCAGTGAAGTCGTCCTGCTAGTGTTGGTGAAGTCGTCTTGCTAGCGTCCGTGAAGTCGTCCTGCTAGTGTCCGTGAAGTCGTCCTGCTGGTGTCGGTGAAGTCGTCCTGCTAGTGTCTGTGAAGTCGTCCTGCTAGTGTCGGTGAAGTCGTCCTGCTAGCGTCAGTGAAGTCGTCCTGCTAGTGTCGGTGAAGTCGTCCTGCTAGTGTCGGTGAAGTCGTCCTGCTAGTGTCGGTGACGTCGTCCTTCTAGTGTCGGTGAAGTCGTCCTGCTAGTTTCGGTGAAGTCGTCCTGCTAGTGTCGGTGACGTCGTCCTTCTAGTGTCGGTGAAGTTGTCCTGCTAGTGTCGGTGAAGTCGTCCTGCTAGTGTCGGTGAAGTCGTCCTGCTAGTGTCGGTGACGTCGTCCTTCTAGTGTCGGTGAAGTCGTCCTGCTAGTGTCGGTGAAGTCGTCCTGCTAGTGTCTGTGAAGTCGTCTTGCTAGTGTCGGTGAAGTCGTCCTGCTAGTGTCGGTGACGTCGTCCTTCTAGTGTCGGTGAAGTCGTCCTGCTAGTGTCGATGAAGTCGTCCTGCTAGTGTCTGTGAAGTCGTCCTGCTAGTGTCGGTGAACTCGTCCTGCTTATGTCGGTGAAGTCGTCCTGCTAGTGTCGGTGAAGTCGTCCTGCTTATGTCGGTGAAGTCGTCCTGCTAGCGTCGGTGAAGTCGTCCTGCTAGTGTCGGTGAAGTCGTCCTGCTAGCGTCAGTGAAGTCGTCCTGCTAGTGTCGGTGAAGTCGTCCTGCTAGCGTCAGTGAAGTCGTCCTGCTAGCGTCGGTGAAGTCGTCCTGCTAGTGTCGGTGAAGTCGTCCTGCTAGTGTCGGTGAAGTCGTCCTGCTAGCGTCAGTGAAGTCGTCCTGCTAGCGTCAGTGAAGTCGTCCTGCTAGTGCCGGTGAAGTCGTCCTGCTAGCGTCAGTGAAGTCGTCCTGCTAGCGTCGGTGAAGTCGTCCTGCTAGCGTCAGTGAAGTCGTCCTGCTAGTGCCGGTGAAGTCGTCCTGCTAGCGTCAGTGAAGTCGTCCTGCTAGCGTCGGTGAAGTCGTCCTGCTAGTGTCTGTGAAGTCGTCCTGCTAGCGTCAGTGAAGTCGTCCTGCTAGCTGCAGTGAAGTCGTCCTGCTAGCGTCAGTGAAGTCGTCCTGCTTGTGTCGGTAAAGTCGTCCTGTATCAGTGAAGTGCTGGTGGTCACGTGTGTGTATGAATGAGCACTTCTGCTTGTCATCCTCTGATTGATTCCTCCATATAACTGCTCAGTGGTCGCTCATTAAAACTCTGATCTCATCGATACTCGTGCAGCGATTGCAGCACTGAATTATTCACCTCCATCATTTACCTCTCGTTCTCTCCGTACTGTACATCTCCCTCTCATCCGTATCCCCCCTTTTTTTTTCCTCCTCCACATCCCTCTGTTGTGCTGCCTGCTCTGTTCTCTCGCCTCATTCTTTTGTTAGCAACACTCGTCTCCGTCTATTCTTCACAAACACAGCTGCTTTTGTGTGTTTTTTTGTCCTCTCTCGCACACGCCTGCTGACTGCATTACTGTCCCAGAGGACGCTCGGTGTGGACGCACTCGCTCGCGCTTACGGTGCAGGAAAATGCCCTTTGTGAGAGGACAGAGAGCATCAATCTCCCTGCAGCTTCCACTTTGATGCTTTTTTTTTTTCTTCCTTCCTCTCGATGCTGACTCACAATGATTGCCGCCATAAAACGGCCCGTGATCTCAAGTGTGTGGAATTAACAGTAAATACTCCATCCTTAATATCATCAGAGTGGACGCGGCCATCAAACGCTGGCTGCTGCTCCAGATGCTGTAAGTCAGAGGTTCGTCCAGGTGTGAGGATTTTACGAGTCGCCCTCCGGGGACACGTTTGTCGGGCTCGGAGAGCAGCGTAACCGAGTCGTAAAAAGATAATAATAACAATATAAACAGAATTGTCAACAGGAGGCAGAAGATAAATTCTAATGAATGCTTCGTTTCACATTCTTTGCTTTGGTGTGAGACTCATAACGGAACGATTGTGTGTGTTTTATCCTCGAGTGACCTCTAGTTTAAAGTGTTAGTTTAACACTAAAAGATCTCTTTCATTCAGAGCCTGTAAGACATGAATGTGTTGCTTTGTTATGACTGCCTGAGCATAATTATTGTCTATTCCAGTATTATTATTATTAGATTTAGACTGGCTGCATACGTACACACAACTGAGTTTTTATCAAAAAACCAAATGTTTTCAGTCATGCCAAGAATATTAAGAATACACCCAATAAATAAAACATAAGACATGTCGACTTTCTCATTTGAATAAGCTAAAGTGCTCATTTCGAGGGTATATATGTGTACATATGTGTACATATATCTATGTATCAATTAATTAAGCAATTGTTTTAATACAACATATTTCAATATGTGTACAAAAGAAAGAAATGGAAATCAAAATAAAAAGAAACACAAGTTCTAAAACGTAGAAATAAGTAAAAATACTTTTCTTTTAATTTCCAATCCTTTTGTCACAAATTTCCTCATATTTCTACACACACTTCCATAAAAAAAGCATAATATATAAGCACTCGTGACAATTTATCTCGTCTCGTATTTCCTATGTTACAAAACATAACACAATATATGTTCATGTACTAAGCAGATATCCATGTAAATACGTTAAATATACACATACATGCTACTATTATTATCATCCCCTCGCATAATATACTAATTTAATTAATGTTCTTTTCTGGATTCATCCCTCATCATCCTCAGTTAGTACAGCTCCTCTTCCATATACTTATTTATATATATTAATTCGTACCTTTTTTAAACTTAATTTATAGTTGTACTTTGTTTTATTTGGTTATTTATATTTCTTCCACGTCCTTTGTCTTTGTTATTTGTCTTTGTTATGTTCTTTATCTTTAGACTTAGATTGTGTCATCTTGATCTTTCTTTTTATTCCCTTTGTTCTTGTTCTTAATTTTATTTTTTAGAATAATTGTCTGTAAAGCTGTGTCTAATAGGGAAAAAAACTATTTTTCCCATTAATAATGTTCTACCTAACCTAACCTAAAAATGTAAATAAAACAAATAAATAAGGTGATAAGAAAAAAAAACAATAAAGAAACAAATCAATTTAATTTAATATAAATGTATCAATTAAAATTAAAATCCATAAACTATCTGACTGAACATTATGGGCTCGTAATAATAATAATAAGGAAATGTTATAGCAGAGATCAAGATTTAAATGGAAACATAAGGAAATAAAAGGGTTTATGATGAAGTCAACGAGAGTCTGCATGAGCCGTGAACACCTGCTGTTCCCTCCGTGTTTCCCTCCATGATGGTTCATGCAGCAGTTCTCCTTCTTCTCTCCCGGTCATCTGCAGCCATCTTTATTAAGTCTGACCGCTCGGGCGGAGGTCCTGGACCCTCAGGGTGGCCCAGGACGACCCGCTGGCACGATCATGCAGGAGCAGATTAAAAAGAATACATCAGTGAAGTGGTTCTGCTGGCGGTTCTGTCCGGCCCACCCACTGCTGGAGAGACTGCAATAAGAGCCCAACAATTACGCGTGATTAAAAAAAAAAAGCAGGAAGATGATGAACAGCGTCTGGCTGGTGTAATAAAGGAGAGAGAAATGTAAACACGGTCGAGGACGATCCGTCACAAGCAAATGAGGATTTATTCCTGCAATAAAGAGGCGACGTGAGTGATGATGAAGAAGATCCATCGTAGAGCAGTTTGACTCTGGAGAGACTAGTTTGACGCTCCCTGACAGTGAACGATCTGCACCACAGATTGTTACTTTAAGTTTTTGACTTTTGAAATCAAACTTTCCTCGTGATTTCACTTGTGTAGCCAGTTCTTTGGTATTAATAAAAAACATTAAAAGAAATTTTGAAAAATACAATATAATAGAAATAAAAATGTTATACTTTTTAAATACTTATTTTTTATACTTAAATTACATTGAAACATTTTGATACATACAAGTTTCTTCAGTATTCAATTTATTGCAAGGAAGCTAGTTTTAACTTTAGCTGTTAAATATAATACTTTATTTAAGAAACATTGTTTTAAATGACATTCTAGAGCGGAAGGTTTAGTGTGAAATGAATATACATGACTAACCTACTTTATTATAAACTATTTGATACTATTTTTTACTTCTTCTACTTTTCCTTTTGCTTTTTAAACATACATTTTATGTATAATTTACTACATTAAAAGAAAACTATTTTCAACTTAATCTGTAAAAAAATATTTAAAATAAAACTTGACTCTGGATTTTACTCGTGTTGGTGCAGTTTCTTTTAAAACAAAATATTAAAAGAAAAGAATATAATGTAAAAAAAAACAAAAAAACACTAATGAATTATTTTTTTATACTTAAATTACATTGAAACATTTTTGTACATACAAGTGCTTAGTGTGAAATAAATATATATATATATATAAAGACTAACCTACCTCATTATAGTTAAAAAAGAATATATAGAATGTATATTTTAGGAATGTACTAATTTGTATTTATTATACTCTTTTTTAAATACTTACTAAATATTACATTTAAACTATACATTTTTATTTATAATTTACTTCATTAAAAGAAAATATATTAAGCAACTTGAACTGTAAAGAAACCATTTAAAATAAAACTTTACTCATGATTTTACTCGTGTTATTGCAGTTTTTCTCAATTTCTTAAAAACACGAAATTCATATTGTTGTGAAAAAGGATTTAAAAAATTGGTTGTAATGACACACAGAAATGTGATAAGAATGTATATTTATTTAATATACTGATATAAGAATTTATATCTAAACGTTTTGAAGATGTTGTCATTTTGTCCTGGAAGTGGATGTTTAAATCTTGTAAGTATATATATATATATATATATATATAAGTTGTATAGTTAATAAAACTTGGAACTTTTATTAACTGCTATGATGAAGAACTAATTAAACAAAACCTGCTTCACTTAAGTCACGATCACCTTAGAATTAAAGCTAATTTACCTCATTGTTTTAAAGTTTTGAACATAGTCTTTGCGTCATCGATTGATTTCTAGAAGAAGAAAAAGGAAACGTTTGTTCCATCAGTAAAATATCCATCATTGATAAGAGAATTATTTTTGCTCCAAAATGTCCGAGCGCTGAGCCAGTGTTTTGATTCGTCCTCATCAGTGAAGCAAATGTTACTTAATCCAATAATGTTCAATAATTCCTGTGCTCGGAATCTATAAAGTGATCAAATGAATGATTGAGCAGCAAAGTGGATAAACTTCTAACCGATTTATTTTTAAAAGCAAGAAAAGAAAACCCTTCAAACAAATAACTTTGTTCAATAAGCCAAAAAAAGGAAGATTTAACTGAATGAATCGTGATTTGTAAGTCGACTTAATTAACACAAATACACCAGAAATGATGACGAAACGATGATTGAGTTAAAACCTTTCGTGTTCATGATTAAAAATATATATTTATTGATCTATAAATTTCACTTATATTATATTATAAACTTATATTGCATCTTTTAATTGTGTATTATTGTTTATTATTACTCTGTTGTTTTATGCTATAATTTTAATTTAATTTCATGATAAATATATATATAAATAAAAAATAATAATAAAAATAAAATATATATATATATATATATATATATATATATATATATACGTATATATATATATTTATATTTTCTGTTTCTGTTGTTCTGTTTCACACAAAAATAATAATCACAGACTCTTTTTCTATCAAACAAAAAATGTTTTTGATTTAAATATAAATGTAGTTTACGACCTTGATTTGACCCTCGTGTGATTGACGAGCACGAATGTTGCCTCCACACGTGTATGAACTCTGGTTTCCTCCCTCTCCAGCGAGCACCTCTCCTGCTCCTTCTCCTTCTTCCTCCACGGCGAGAGCAACGTCTGCACCAGCGTGGAGATCGCTCAGCACCAGCCGGCGTACCAGGTCACGGACCAGCACGTGAGACTGGCCCAGACCTCCGCCGCACCTGTGCAAGGTGAGTCACGACCAGGACCACGACCAGGCCTGCCTCTGGAGGAGAAACAAAACCATGTTTCTGTGCAGTGATCCTGAGTCCGTACGGTCTGAACGGGACCCTCACCGGTCAGGCCTTCAAGATGAGCGACCCGGCGTCCAGGAAGCTGATGGAGGAGTGGAGCTACTTCTACCCGACGGTGCTGCAGCGCAGAGAAGGCGAGAAGCAGGAGGGAAACCAGTCGTGTGATCCCAACGCTCAGGTGGCCGTGGAGGTCGTCGTAGGTACGAAGGAAAGATGTTGTGATCGTATATTTAATGTTCAAACTTATTGAAGAGATGAAGCTTTTGATTTAGTTCTGTTTCACTTTAATACAATAAATTATAATGGTTAGAAAACACAATTTTGATTACATGAATCAAATATTCTTAAATATTTACACACTATTCTGAATTACTCGTTATAATAATGAAAATTATATTCAACAAATTTTTAATACCATGGTATTTTTTGTGGAAATGATTCAATAAGATTGAAATCACTTAAATATTATTTAATTATTTTTTTTCAACTTCAGCTTTAAAAACTGGTAAAATAATACAAAAGTAATTGTGAAAAAATATATATATTCTGGAGCTCAAAACACAACACTTTGTGTTATATAAAATGAATAATATGGTAGAAAGTTTCAGAAAACATAAATACATAAAATAAAATATATTTAATATTTACACATTTCTTACTTTTCCAAAATGAAAAAATGAGGGCTTTAATTGCAGCTTAAAAGGGGTTTAATTATATTTTAATACACATTTTAAGTCTTTTATTTGTAATATTTAAATTACACTTAAACGATAAATACATATGTACAAAGACGAACCTACTTTAGTTTAGTTGAAATGAAATATATAAATAAGATGTATATTTTAGGAAAGTTATAATTTATTTAAAATGTTTAAATACTTTTGAGAATTAAATGAGAACAAATTTATATTTTTCTTTATACTTCAATTACATTTAAACCACAATTACATTTTCTATTTAATGTAATTCATTATAAGAAAATAATTAAAAATGTAAAATAATTTTAACTTAAGTTAAAATATTATAATATAATCCAAAGATAAGCTCAAAGCTTTATTATATAAAAAATATGTAATATAGAATCTATATAAATATAGTCTATAAAAACAGTTTTATTTAAAGTGAGTATGAATAACTGATAATAAAGTCCATAAGTAGCAACAAAGTAAACAAAACTGCATTAAAACAATGAAACATCTGTAAATTAAATTTGTATTAAAAAAATAAACTGATAAAATATACACAATAAGTGATTTAATCGTTCAGAAACGCAGGAAAACGACTATAAATAACTGCTGTGATGAATAAGAAACGACATACGTGATGAAATAAACATGTGTCTCTATAGCAAAAGTGAAACCATGTTGAACATCTGGAGTCAGGAATGTAAATGTGAGCCAGAGTCATGTCAGAAGCAACGTTTTGAATTATGAATCATCCTTAAAGAACTTCTCCTGCTAATGAAGCCAGGAGCGGCTCCTTAGCGTCCCCTGGTGGTCACTTTGACTCACGACTTTGGTATCAGTCACGAGAGGGCAGTTGATGAAAAGTCAAGAGGGGACGAGGTGACGCCCTGAGGTGTCCCCTGGTCACGTGACCTGGTTGTAATGGGAGCAGCAGCAGGAAGGTTTGAGTCCGCAGAGAGACTCGGGGCTTGTGAGGAGAGCTGATGAAAAATAGATTCTCCGGATGAATATTTCATGACAAACAAGCCATTGATGTCAAACCGACGCGTCATCGTCCTCGTCTTCTCCTCGTCTTCTCCTCCCAGGCGGAGTCAGGATGACCTACCCGGCCGCTCTGGTGCTGATCGCTCAGGGGGACCTTCCTCCAGAGCAGCCCCCGCCCCCCCCAGTGGTCCACGGGCTCCGAGAGCAGAACCACTGCAGCGTCCCCCTCACGCCGCCCACCTCCCCGGAACAACCCTGCTCAGGTAACTGGCTCGGAACTCTGCTTTCCTCCCACCAGACGGAGGAAAAGGTTTTATACGATTATATCAGTGCAATAAAGTATTGGATAAAGTATTTTAAATGTTGAAACTTTTACTCTTTTTTTTATTTAAAATCTTTTTTTGAATAATTTGATTATTTTTATATAAAAAGGTTTATTTTTTAAATATAATAATTATAAAAGTTGATTTCTAATTCCGATAATTAAAAAAAGAAACATGATCATGTGATGTGTCAGTTTGATCCACTAGCTCGGTGCTCGTCTGGTAATGTCTGGTGGCTCTATTACACATTTTTATATTGAATTTAAAAGCACATGAATTTTTAAAATTCTGAATAAAGAAAATTGAATTTTGATTTATTGGACTTAAAATGTCAAACTGTATGTGTAAAACAATTTTGTAATTACATTTTTAAATAAAAAAGTAATTTAACAATATACTGTAAACAAAATGTCTTTGTTTTTATCTAAAATCAATGGGTAAACAATTTAAATTAAACAAAAACAGTATTTAAAAATGCTTAAACCTTGTTATCACAGGTTCAAGGTGACCTGTAGGCCCAAAAAATAAATGTTCTTGGCCTACGGGTCACCTTGACCCTGAGATTAAAGAAAGGTTAATTCAACTATTGAATATTCTGATGGATTCAAAATAAAGTTCTCTTGATCGTCTGCAGCCGACAGCGGCTTCGTGACGTCCATCTCCAGCGTAGCGACTCCGGATACCAGCGTCGGCATGGCGACGGTGAGCCCGAAGCACTGTGGGAAGAACCTGACGTCCCAGGTGGTCCACCAGGCCTGGAGGGAGTGTTACCTGAACCAGCCTCAGCACAGGTGAGTCGACGAGGGGGTGAGGGGGGGTGAGGATGGAGGCACAGCTTGACCTTTGACCCTCCCGCGTCTGCAGGCCGAAGCCGCCCGGCGAGGACCCGCTGAAGAGAGACCACACGGCTGCCACGTGTTGGGACTTCAACGACCAGGGAGCCAGAGCCCCCTGCAGCTGCTCCAGGTGCTGCACACGCGTCACCAGAATCTTCGAAAGTGTTTCTGTCGCCACTCAAAAGTTGTAGTTTCTTCTTCTACTTAAAACACTGAGGCCATCTGGTGGCTGGAGGTTGACACTGCATCTTTTTTTTAGTTACTGTAAACTTTTCAGAAGAACCGTGTTTGTTCGCAAAAAAACACACACAGAAATATGAGTTAAACGAATAAAGAGAATGAAAGATCGCTCACTTTTCATTCTTACTTCAAGTGTGTGTAGTTTGGCGTTTATTCACAGAGTGTGTGTTTATGGAAGCATGTAAGTGTCATCAAAATATTTATTTTTTATTGTTTATTTTATTGAAATATAATAATATATATATACATAATAATATTCGTTTTCTTAAGCATTTTTTTTAAACTAATTAAATTCAATAATATTTGTATTTAAATGTTGAATTTGTTTTTATTTAATTATTGAATTCAATTATTAGAATATTGAAAGGTTATATTTTTTTATTTTTAATAATTGAATTCAGTCATTTTCATATTGATATTATATTTTCTTTATTGAATTGAAGATTTACATATACATTATACATAATGTTTGATATTCTAATAACAATAATTAAAAAGTAAATGTTTCCAAATCCATTTTATTTTTTTATTTTTAGCTTTTTAAATTCAATAAAAAAAATGTATTTTTGCACAAATCACTTTTATTGTCCAACACACATACTTGTTGTATTTTCAGTATGTGTTGATCTTTTTTTAATTTTTTTTTTTTTTTAATATATTTTAAAGGTTAAATATATAAACTGTATTTACAAATATATTGGATTCATGTTCTACAAATTCTCATTAGAATCTCACATTTTGTTGTCAATATACAAAAAAAGAAATAGTATAAATAAAAGTTTTTTAAAGGGTGAAATAAAATTGTGTAAAAATACACAACAACAACACAAACAATGCCGACAGTGATCTTCCTGTGCAGCTCATCAGTTTTGTGTTGTTTCAGGCTGAAGAAGGTCAACTCCAGCTCGTCTTCCTCCACCAACTCCCAGTCCAGCACCAGCAGCGGCCAGACCCCCGGCCCCTCACTCTATCCCCCCTCCCAGTCCAAACACAAGGGCGCCGACAAGGTGGAGAAAGCGGAGAAGCAGTCCAAGAGATCGGCAACGATCCCCTTCCACCACAGACTCTCGCTCTCCCAGGACGCCCCTCTGGAGCAGGACCCTACTGGAGGTCCTCCACTCGGGGGTCTCGTGTCACTAGAGGCCCCGCTGGAGCCTCTCTCCTCCTTAGCCAACTGCAAGTATCCCAAAACGCTCACAGAAGAAAGGAAAGTGCCTGAACCTCTTCTCCTGTCGCCGATGTCTCCGCTCCCGCCCACTCTGAGTCCACATCCCCGGGTCCAGGACCCCGAGGTCCTGAACGGGCACGTGGACATGCAGGTGTGTCAGGACGGAGCGTTGGGCCTGGGGATGATGGCCAGTGAGACGGCCGTGTACGCGGCCCTGATGAGGCAGAGGGACACTGGGGGGGGCTGGTGGAGGGGCTTCAGGACCCCCAGGACCGACAGGGCCGACTGCAGACCCCCGGAGCTGCCCGTCGATAAGTTAGACGAGATGAAGGCGGAGGCGGCAGCTGAGGAGGCGGGGCTTAAGAGGTGATGTTTTCGATGACAATCGATGATTGACAACTATTTTTATAATATAACCTTGAATCTAACGTTGTACTTCATTTTATAATAATCTTTTGTGTATAAAAGTACATCAGTGCCATCAGAATATGTTTGAATCTAATGTTTCAATATAGAAAACTATTTAAATGTTGTTTTTTCAAGCATTGAATTGTTATTTTGAATAACTTTTATAATTTGTTTATCGAAAGGTTTATTCTATTGATGTTTTTAAATCAAAAGTAAAAGTAAAAATTTTACTTTACTTTACTTTTTTACTGTAAAAAAATATATTTTTTACAGATAGTGTTTAATATTCTAATTCCAATGATAAAACAATAATTTAAATCTTGCTGCCACTTGACTAAATAGAAATATATATATATAAATTAGATAAACATTTAAATGCATTAATACCTTTTTTTATTATTAGAATATGAGTGTCAAACTCTATGTGTAAAAATATATATATATATATTTAGAAAATATTCCCCTTTTAATTCATTTTAAAATAGTGATAATAATTAAACCTTTCCATATACAAATACTGAATAAAAGTGTTCAAAAAACAAATTCAAACTTTCTACTCAGAAATTATTGAATTAAACTATTTACTTAAAAGTAATTCAACCTTTCAATAAATATATAGTTGAATAAACTGATTCAAAATAAGAATGAAATGCTGAAAAAATATATATATATTTCAATGAGATAATTCAAAGTTTCAATACTTTAATAAACACCTCAATACTGTGATTCACTGACAAACTTCTACACTTGTGTCTGCAGACTTTACACACAGAAGCATAAAAGGTTCAAACTGTCGGACGAGCGCGTGCAGGACCACATCAGCACTTTAGGCGTGGAGGTCCTGCGAGACCCCGGAGAAGATCCTTACGACTTCAAGGAGGGAGACATCGAGTACACCTTCTCCTCCAAGAGGCTGAAGAGTCAGGAGCAGGAGTCCAGCAAGAAGGTTTGTCACACACAACGTTAGCACTCGATGCTAACATGCTAATGACTTCTACTTTCTCTACCATTTCCTGTTTTAAGTTATTGTTATATAACTTATTAATATAAGTTATTGACAATAATAGACATTGAGAATAAAATACAACATTATCTATTGAGTCTTATTGAGGAATTCAATAACTAAACGTGTCAAACAAAAGGAAAGGCTAGCTGCTTCTTGCTAGCCATGTTAGCTTTTCCTGCTAGCACAACTGTCATCATGTTTATTGACAAATAAAAGTGATCAGTTTATTATTGTATTTCTAACTGTGAGTTATGTATATCAGTGCCATCAAATGTTGAAAATTTAAACTTTTGTTTATGTTTTTTAAGAGTTGAATTCAATCATTTTTGTATTGAAAGGTTTTTATTGTTTTAGTTGAATAAAGATTAATTATAATAATTCATTTCAATAATTGTATATTAAAAGGTTGTTTTTGAATAACTTTGTGCTACTATTATTGGCTTAAAGATCGATCAACTAGCTCGGTACTCGTTTGCTTTTGTCTTCATAACAACATTTTACATTCAATTTAAAAAGGCTATCAATTACAAAATGTGATTTGTTTTGTAAATATTCAATTATTTTAAATTAAATTAAAAATAATATTAATTCAACCTTTCTATATACACTATATACATATTACTTAATTAAATTAATAAATAAAAACAAACGTAACCTTTCAGTATAGAAAATATCAAATTCATTTGTTCATAAAAATAATGAAATGCTTTAAATAAATATATAGACATCATATCATCATGACAAGCCTCAAATTATTATTTTAAAAACAGCTACATTGTGTGCTAAACAAGATTAATCTTGTCGATTTCAGTAACTTTTTTGTTTTTTTATGAGAGTAACAAAATACAAATTAACTCTGAATGTATTCAATTATTTTGTCACAAACTGAATAAATGAATCAGTTGCTACTCAAAACCTTTTTCAGCAGCAGATTATGACATTCATGCTCCATCTGTTGTAGTTTTTACTGTCTATTGAGAAGCAGGAAGTGCAGCTTGTTGACTGTTCATGTTTCAGGGAGAAGAAATCACCAGCAATGGAACGTTGCCAGACGGAAAAGACGCCATGTCGATATTCAACTCTGCTCCCGAGTCAGGTTTGTGGTCGCATCTTTTGAAAACTTGTAAAGTGTGGCTGAAGTGAAGTTTTCTCATTTATTGGTTAAAAAAATACATAAATATATAGTTTTTTTTTGAGGTTAATGCAAATATAGTTTAGTTCCGACTTAAAAATGGGCGGGCCTATGTGTGATGTCGACAGGTGAAGGTTACAGCAGGTGACAAACATAGTGAATATAAGTGTTATTACTGTGAATTAAATGCGGATCTGAGCTATTTTTTTCACTTCGTATCAGTTCACGATGTTAAAACTAATGTAAAAATGAGTCGCTATGAACCCTTAACAGACGAGTATCTTGACTCTGCAGCAGACCTTGTCTTCACAACTAGTTTTTTGAACATCGTAAATGATTGTTTCGGCACAAAACACACACTCAGGAGGTGACAACACATTAAGATCTGATCATAGTGAAGATTATTGTTGTTTTCAAACTGTTGTTATATTTCTATTTGCTCCGGCTCTAAATGTTTTTATAAACCATTGATATGTTGACATCTTCGAACAAACGCTCATTGAATTGAAAGATTAGTGTAAATCTGCAGACCTCAAGATGTGAATAATCATGTTTATTATTCACATCTTTTTCTTGATGTAACTGTTTGTGTTCAGATGAATCGACTCAGGACGACGACAACTCCAAAGTCAATCCTTCTCTTACCAGAGAAAAAGACCTGGTGGTCAACATCGCTGACCTGGACAACATTTTTGATGAAGAAGAGGATGAACTTGGGGTGAGAATATTCTTACTATTTAAACTTCTAATGGAAAACAATACTTGAATTTAGTTGAAAAGAGTTTTCTTGTTCAAGGTTGCTGGTAGAATTTGATGATGCTTGTATATAAAGTTTTTTTATGTGAATGTGATGTGTCACGATCTGATTGGCTGATCAGTGCAAAAGATTTAGTAAATATTTCTCAAAAGACATTTATATTTGTACGAAAACAAAAAATATATCAGTGAATGAGATTTTCTTTACCTGAGAAATGTTGTGAGGACATTCAGGGAAAGTGATGCATATATTAACATATATATAATATTTTCCACGTTTCAGTTTCTGAAAGCATCAAAAAGGTTTATCTGTAGTTTCTTTAAATAGTTCAAAACTAAATTGTAAGTCTCAGGACATTCACTCTAAGTATTATTTTATATTCTGGTAATTAAAATAAGTTAAGGGTTTTAATAAACATTTCAAACGTCAAAGCAAACAACATTTTTGTAGGAATATAAGTTAAAGTGAGACCATAAATTTGGATAATTTTACTCCAAGGGTCAAAATTACAACTAAATTAAAAAACTGAATAGTTTAAATAATATATTGTTATGTTCAAAAATATACATTACAAAATTCCATATAACTTACTATAAAAAACTATACCAACTATTCCTACTAAGAATTCTTCCAGAACCTCAAAATGTGCTTTGACTTAAAAAGATAAATAAAAAGCTATAAAAATACTATATGTAGAAACTTAAACTTTTAACATAATTCTGAATAGTTGAATATTTTTGTAATTGAAATGTTGTTATTTTTTACCCATTTAATTTTTTTATCTTAAATATTTAAACACTGTTGTTTTTTTTTAAATAGTGTCTGATATTCTAATTATAATAATTAGTTTTTCTCTTCTTAATTATAAGTTAAGTTAATTAAGTTTTTATTTTTATTTTAGGCTTTTAAATGTGATAAAGAAATGTTGGTATAATAGTGTCACCAGACTATACCAAACGAGTACCGAGCTACTTGATCGAACTTTCAGCCAATCACGGTGTCGCTCAATTATGCAATAAAATCCGAATTCACTATTTCAATATAGCAATGATTGAGTTTAATTATTAAGAAAAACAATACATGAGGCAATAAATAAACAAATCAAGGTTTAAAAATGCAAAATAAACATAAGTGAAAATATAATGAAAGCAAGTTCTTAACAAACAGGAATTTAACAAACGCATTTGTTTTCTTTAGCATTCGACGAAGCTGCCAGTTTCCACAGAAGATCGCCCCCTAGGAAAAGAAGGGAGAGTTGCAGTTCCGTATCCGTCGAGTGAGTTGCTTGAATATATATGTTTTTAAATGTATTTTAACATGATTTGTTCTAAATGTTTATTTGAATTGCGTTCAGCGATCGCCGACCTCCAGCGCATGTTCCCGACGCCTCCGTCTTTAGAGCAGCATCCGGCGTTTTCTCCAAACATGACGTATCGAGACACTCCGAGCCAGGAGCTCTCCGTCCCCACGGGGTCCGCGGACCACCTCGCCCCCCCGACCACCAGCCAGGCGAATGACTACAGGATGGAGGCGGAGGACGGCGGGGCCAGTCCGGGTCAGGAGGACTTCAAGGTGACGGTTTATGGGATGTAAGGTGGACAGTGGTTGACGACGACTGACTTTATCTTCCAGATGTCTCTGGGCTCGTCCATGTTCGCTCCTCTCTCCTGCCTCCCGAGTCAAACTCTGCCGCCGCTCAAGATCCCCGAGCAGTGCTACTATAGACCCTCCTGGTCCCTGATGCCCAAGATGGAACATTTCCCCGTGATCCTGAACCAGAACCACAGTTTCAACAAGGATGGATACACGTGAGTCACTGAGATCTTTTACTTTTCTTTTGACCAGAACTAGTTTTGTTAAATCTAGAGTTTTCTACTGAGCACCAGAGGAGACATTTGTTTTTATCTTGAAGTATATCAAGATAGTAGTATCCTTAAATATATATATATATACAGTATATATAGATATATCTATGTAAATATATTGTGATATTAGTATCTTGTGATATTAGTATCTCGTGATATGAATATCTTGTGATATAAGTATCTCCTGATATTATTATCTTGCGATGTTAGTATCCCCTGATATTATTATATCGTTATATTAGTATCTCGTGATATAAGTATCTTGTGATATTATTATATCGTTATATTAGTATCTTGTTATATTCGTATCTTGTGATATAAGTATCTCCTGATATTAATATCTTGCGATATTAGTATCTAGTGATATTAGTATCTAGTGATATTACTATCCCTTGATATAAGTATCTTTTAATATTATTAACTTGTGGTATTAGTATCTTGTAATATTAGTATCTTGTGATATTTATTTCTCTTGATATTCATATCTTGTGACAGTATTTTGTTATCTTGCGATATTAGTATCTAGTGATATTACTATCCCTTGATATTAGTGTCTTTTAATATTATTAAGTTGTGATATTAGTATCTCGTGATATAAGTATTTAGTGATATTAGTGTCTTTTAATATTATTAACTTGTGATATTAGTATCTTGTGATATAAGTATTTAGTGATATTAGTATCTTTTAATATTATTAACTTGTGATATTAGTATCTAATGATATTTATTTCTCTTGATATTCATATCTCGAGATATTAATATCTTGTGATAATAATATTCTCATGAACTTTGTAACGATTCAATCATTATTAGTATTTCATGACATTGATTTCTCTGTAGTTTTCACCAAAAGCCTTGTCATCCTTCAGAAACATCCCCAGTATCCCGGACCAGGACTACAGTCAGCTGAGCGTGACCACCAGCGTGACCCCGGTCATCCTGCCCTCCCCGGCCACGCCTCGCTTCTCCGTGCCCACGCCTCGCACGCCTCGCACCCCCAGAGGCCTGAACACCACCAGCTCGGGTCAAGGCTCGGTGAAGCAGGACGGCACGGAGCTCAGCTCGCCCGCCTCCACGCCCTCCACCGGCCTGCACCTCAGCTCCGTGGAGCCCCTCGCCCGGCCGGGCCCCTCGCTGCCCGAGGCCCACAGCCTGTACACCATCCTCCTGCTGTCCGACTCGGTCCTCAACGTGTTCAAGGACCGCAACTTCGACAGCTGCTGCATCTGCGCCTGCAACATGAACGTGAAGGGGGCCGACGTGGGGGTCTACATCCCGGACTCCACCTGCGAGGACCAGTACCGCTGCATGTGCGGCTTCAGCGCCATCGTGAACCGCCGGCTGGCCCACGGCACCGGGCTCTTCCTGGAGGACGAGCTGGATATTTACGGCCGGTCCTCGGAGGTGGGCCGAGCGGCCGAGAGGAGGCTGGCCCTGTGTCGCCGGGACCCCTGTATGGGGGACCCGAAAGCCAGAAGACCTCAGGATGCGGCGCCCGCCTCCGCGTCGCTCATGGTCCTCCTGCAGGAGCAGTGCTCGCAGCCCATCTCCTCCCTCGCCTCGCTCGCCTCGCTGCACCTCCCATCCGGCTGCTCCAGTCACGGCCGCAAGGGGGCGCTGCTGCAGAGCTGGACCTCTGAGAAGCAGTGGGCGGACGGGAGCGACGCCTGTGTGGAGTGTTACAACGCCCTGGAGCAAGGCCTGCAGTACGTGGACAATCCCACCGGAGGGAAAGTGGACCCTGCAGTGGTCAGGAGCACGGCGCTGCACTGTTGGCCTCAGAGTAACGGTGAGAAGTGATGAGATCCACAAGTTTCTGTGAAGGAATTTTGATTATGTTTGCACTGTATAGAACAATGACTATGACGTATATCAGTGCTGTCAGAATATTGAATAGTTAAATTTAACATTTAAAATGTTTAAACTTTGACCTTTTTTTTTGATGATTTTTTAAAGCATTGACATTTTTTATTGTATGTTGAATGGTTGAATTTTAGGCCAGAAAACATCAGGGTCAACTTCATCCTGAGTTATCACAATTGTTAATTGATTTTAAAAGAATGATTTATTTTATTTTATTAAGCGCTTTGTGACCCTGGTCTAGAAAGGCGCTATATAAATAGACATTATTATTATTATTATTATTATTATTATTATTATTATTATTATTATTATTATTATTATTATTATTATCTAGACATAGAGTTTGATATTCTAATTCAAATATGCAATAATTCAATAACAATACAATTAAAATAGAATATCAAACTCATTATAAACTAAAATTATTTCTGAAAATATTCATAGTAAATTAAATATAATATGTTTGCAGTATTATACCAACATTTTTAATATTGAAAGGCTGCAAATGGAAAAAAAAAAAGGTATTTAAGAAATTAAACCTTTCAATATAGGAATGGTTGAATAAAATAATTTAAAAGTATATTCAATGCTCTAAAAAAAAATTCAATTAAAAATGTAAAATGTTAAAGCATTCAAATGTTCCCATGGCACTGATATACTTACATATTTCCACCGTTTATTAGAAAAAACTCATGAATATCAATTTTAAAGGTTGATTTAAAAGTTTGTTTTTTTTTTAATTCAAATGTTTTCCAAATATAAAAATAAATGCAAATGTTTCCTCTTTGTTTATGTGTTTCATCAAGAACCTTCTTTGATTCCGTCTCTGTCTCTTCTCTAC
The DNA here is from genome assembly GCF_982586985.1 of Callionymus lyra. Taxonomy (NCBI): domain Eukaryota; kingdom Metazoa; phylum Chordata; class Actinopteri; order Syngnathiformes; family Callionymidae; genus Callionymus; species Callionymus lyra. The sequence continues at coordinate 11,102,574 of NC_141822.1, forward strand.
GCAGTCGTGGAGATGAGCATGTTGTCCTCTCAGGACATGGTCCGGATGCTTCTGTCTCTGCAGCCGTTCCTGCAGGACGCCATCCAGAAGAAGAGAAGCGGCCGGACCTGGGAGAACATCCAGCACGTCCAGGGTCCGCTCACCTGGCAGCAGTTCCACAAGATGGCGGGCCGAGGCTCCTACGGTCAGTTTTTTAACGATGAAAAACAACATCCGTCTACGGTTGTGGATCCAACGTCTTCTTCTTAAAGGTTCCGAGGAGTCGCCGGAACCGCTTTCCATTCCGAGCGTTCTCCTGGGCTACGACCGCGAGCGGGACTTCCTGGCTCTGTCTCCTCTGGCGCTGCCTTTCTGGGAGAAGCTGCTGCTGGAACCGTACGGAGGACAGAGAGACGTCGCGTTCGTGGTTCTGTGTCCCAACAGTCCGTCCCTGCTGTCGGCCACGCATTCCTTCTTCCAGGAGCTCAGCGCCGTTTACGAGGTACTGTGACCGTAACTATTGTGACCCACCATTGGTGCTGACCCGACAACTCTGACACAGACGTGTCGCCTCGGGAAGCACCGCCCTCTGGCCCAGGTGTCCAGAGACGGGATCATCCGGGTCGGGGAGGAGGTGGAGCCTGAGCGGCTGGAGGAGCTGGACGTGGACCAGTGGGTGACCGGTCCGTGGCTGGGTCAGCAGCACAGCGACAACATCAGCAAACTCAAGCTCTACGCTTACGCCTGCAAACAACAGCTCGGTAACTCATTGACCCTCTTTAAAGCAGCAGCATGTAACATTTACAAGTGTTTTTGGTCATTTGTTCTGTGAACGCTTTATTTGAAACCGCTTGTCAATGACTTCTGTATCAAAGTATATACTTTACTTTACTTTACTTTACTTTACTTTACTTTACTTTACTTTACTTTACTTTACTTTACTTTACTTTACTTTACTTTACTTTACTTTACTTTACTTTACTTTACTTTACTTTACTTTACTTTACTTTGCTTTACTTTGCTTAAAAGGACGTGGCATCACAATATTGACTGGTGGAATTTTAACATTTCAAAGTTTGAAACTTTAATTTTTCTTCTTTTGTTATAATTTAATTATATTTTTAAATATCTTAATAAAAAGAAAATTAAAATTGAATTTTTTTTAATTCGTTCAATTCAATAATTTTGACTAGGCTCCCTTTTACATTCAATAAAAATATGTCAGTAATAAAGTGCCTCCACATTTATATATTGAATTTAAAAAGGCTATGAAGTAAAAAAAATTACATTTACAAAATTAATTTATAAATTATTGGCTTTCTAATATCAAACTTCATGTGTAAAACAACATTCTTTTAAATATTCATATTTTTAAACTTTATTATTTTTAAAAAGAAATCAACGTTTTGATGTACAAATAATTGAACATAACATTCCAATAACAGTAATTCAAAGTTCCAACATTTTAAATGTTAATCCCGGCTGAATACAGAAAGTACTCTCTGACAGGAAGAGAAAGTGTTTTTATTGTTTTGAGAACAAGTGGACTGTGGCAGAGCGTCTGGAGACGCTTCAGTTTCCACGACAATTACACTGTTCCACCAGTGGAGGGCGCCAAATACCAACATATTCAATCTCCTTTTATGTATTTTCGATCTGGTCGACTCATATTTCAGACGCTTGTGTTTCAGCTCCTCAGCTCTCAGCTCTGGTCCTGGACAGCAGTCTCCTGCTGCCTCCTAAAGTCCAGTCCTCCGGCTCCACGGGCCCGCAGGCTGCACAGACCTGGACCGCGGACCTGGATCCGGCAAACACTTCCACGCCTACCGGAGCGTCCTCTGTCCCGACGGTGGACGCCAACCACAGCGACCACAAAGCGGCGTCCAACGCACAAGCAGAGCAGGAACTGTGAGTCACGTGACTGACCTTTCACCTCCAGACGAGATCATGTGATGACGTGATGTCACCGTTTCCAGCTCCAGGGAACAGTCAGGGATCGGCATTCCCACGTGCGCCGACTCGTCCGAGAGCCAGAATAACCTCCCCGCCATCGTGGTCTACATCATCGACGCTTTCCTGGCTCCCAGCGTCGGCAGAAGCGAGGGAGGCGAAGAAGAGGACGGCGACGAGGTGGAGTCGGGGAGCGTCTGGCTGCTCGGGCTGCTGCGCTGCTACACCGAGATGCTGCAGACGCTGCCCGAGAACATCCGCCCTGCTGTGGTGCTGCAGGTCAGAACCCCCCCGACCCCTGACCCCCGACCCCTGCCCTGAAGAAGTCTTCCTCTGACGCCTTGTTTCCTCAGGTGGTCCCATGTCAGTTCCTGCTGCAGCCCGTCAGCGGCGAGAGTCGTCTGTACCTGCAGCACCTTCGCTCACTCGCCTTCTCCTGCTACTCTCAGTGTCGCCGCCTGCTGGCTCAACAGACACACATCAAGTCTCTGACCGGCTTCGGACCCGTGTCCACCGTCCAGGCGGTCTACAAGAGCTCGGAGGTGGGTTTTTAAAGTTAATTATGAACATTTAATTTTAGATATTTTTCAGGCATTTTTAATGTATTAAAGGGTTGAATTTTTTGTTATTGAATTAAATAATTTGTATATTGAAAAGGTGAGTTATTTATAAATAATTTAGAGTTTGATGTTCTTATTCCAATTATTAAAAAAAATATTTTCCAAATTCAACGTTTTATGATTTGTAGCCTTTTATATTCAATATTGTATGGTTAGACTATTATACCTTATTATATTGAATTTAAAATACGAAAGGAAAACATATTACATTTAGAAATTTAATTTTTAATTATTGAATTTAGAAAATCAAATTCTATGTGAAAAATAATAATAATTTTAAAATAGATCTAAATCGTATATCAACATATAATAGGAATATTATATATTGGATTCAAAATGCTACAAATCCTAAAACGTTGAATTTGGAAAATAATTGTTTTAATTATTAAGAACATCGAACTCTTAATTCAATAATTATTAATATTGAATTAAGAAAAAAAACTTTAAAGATATTTTATATATATTATTTAATATTTTTGAATTTGTCCAAATCAACGTGAACATTTTTTTTGTAAATTAAATTTTTCAAATAAAACTCCAACTTTCAATATAGAAATTATAAAATATTATATTAGTTAAACTATTATTATTCAATGCTTTAAAAAAACAATTAAAGAAATTCAAAGTTTAAACATTTTAATTTCAACTATCAATATTACACATGTTTCCGTGAATCTTTGGTAAATATTGAATAAAAAACATGTTTAAGATCATTAAACGTTGAATTCCTCCTGCAGCAGCAGAAGCCGTCTCAGCTCTACTCTCCTCCCTTCATCCTCGGACCCACTCGCTCCAAACAGCCGGAGCCCGGAGAGATCTGGGCGGACGTTCCTCCGAAGTATAACGTTCTCTACGTGGGATACTGTCTGTCACATGACCAGCGCTGGATCCTGGTTTCATGTACCGACCAGCAGGGGGAGCTGCTGGAGTCCTGCATCATCAACGTGGACGTCCCCAACAGGTGCCAGACTCTCTTTTTTTTGTCCCACTTCCTCCTCAAAGGCAAGATCTAAACCCGGTACTTTCTCGCTCCAGAGCCCGGCGGCCCAAGGTTTCGGCTCGGAAGATGGGTCTGCAGAAGCTGTGGGAGTATTGCGTCGGTCTCATCCAGATGACATCACTGCCCTGGAGGATTGTGATTGGACGCTTAGGTAGACTCGGTCACGGAGAGCTGAAGGGTGAGACACAAAGAGACACATTGTTGATGGTTTGATTGACACGTGGAGTTCCGTGGGTGTTCAGAACTTCCATGTAGATCAGGGTTCTTAAACCCAGCTGGAGGTTTAATTGATATTTTTTTGTATGTGGTTACACTGAATTTCAAAACTTTTTTGTCTAATTTTATGAGTTATTTTATTTGATTAATCTGTTCCAAATAACTAACTAACTAACTAAATAATCAAAGCTATAGTAACGCTAACATTTCATGTGTCTTCTACAAGTATTGTCTAGAATCTGACGATACTATATACAGTATTTGTACATATTTGTAGTATTATGGAGTACTTGACCCTGGTGTTGCAGTATTTACGGACCACATGACTCTTGACAAAGTCGTAACTGCATTTGTTTTGAAACCAAAATATGTCCAAACATCAGCTTCAAAAACTGCTGGAGTCAACTGTATCCTCTTGTCCTCAGTCATCGCTGGGATCTCGCTGGATTAATTGTTACTTTAGCTCCGGTCGACGTAATGACTGCTGCCCTCTAGTGACGGGAAGTTAAAAAGCAACACAAAGATGAAAAGACGTGTGAATATTTAAATGTTAATTGTAATTAAAAAAAATCAAATTATTTTATTTTAAAGACCCTTTATTGAAATATTAAATAAAAAATAACTATGATTAAAAACAATATAATTTGAAAAGGCCAAAAATGTAATAAATGTCTTATTTTTCTTTTATCCATAAAGTGTTGAATATCTATACAATATTGTGACATGAAATTGCAATATATCAGTGCATCAATATCGATAAGTTACATTTCTTTTATAAGTCATTTTTTTATGCATTTTATTATTTTTTAAACAACTTCCTTCAATAGTTTGTACATTAAAAGCTTGAATTTGTTTGTAACCAATAATTAAATTCAATAATTGACATCAAAAAATCTAGAATTTTCCTTTTTCCCCAATAGTTCATAAATACATTTTCTAAATTCGATATTTTCTGTTTTGCAGCCTTTTTAATTCAATATTGTCTGGTGTAAACTAGCGATGTTCTGATGAAGCTTCATGAAGCAGTGTCTTTATATTCAGAGTCCACTAGATGGCGTCTCTGCACTATTTTCCTTGGTTTTGAACAACTGTTCTAATGAAACCTCACATCATTTTTAAACTGATTGCGCCACCTACTGACTTCTAAACAACGTGACCCTGTTTCATGAAGTTTCATCGCTCCATCACTAGTGTAATGATGTGATTACCGCCATCTAGTGGAAGTTTAATAGCAACACAAGTATGAAAAAGAACAAAAGCTAATTGTAAATAAAAATATATAATTATTTTTTTATATAACACTTAATTTAACTACAAAATAATTATGATTAAAAAAATACAATGTAATTTAAAAGCCCAAAAGTATTTTGAAAATATGTTTTAATTCTGGACCTGATGGTCAATAAAAGTCTAAGATAGTAAATAAGTAAGTGAGTCATTAATAAGTCAAAGTAAATAATACAGTATTATTAATTTATTATAATTGTCTCCTCCAGACTGGACGTCTCTCCTGGGGGAACATTCTCTCCAGTCCATCGGCCGCCAGCTCAGAGACGCCTGTCGCATGTGTGGCATCTCCTCGCTCGACTCCCCCTCCATCCTCAGTGCCTGTGTGGTGGCCCTGGAGCCTCAGGGGTCTCTGGTCATCATGCCTGGTGAGTCCTGATCCGTCCGTGATCCGAGTCCATGATCCGTCTCCGCTCACGTCCCCCTCCCTCACAGACGCCGTCACCATGGGCTCGGTGTTCGGCCGCAGCACGGCTCTGAACCTGCAGACGTCGCAGCTCAACACCCCTCAGGACGCCTCCTGCACCCACATCCTGGTCTTCCCCACGTCTGCCACCACGCAGCTGGCGCCCAGTTCCTACCCCACCGAGGACAACAACGGTGAGTCTGGACACATGTGGCCCTGATGAGGTCATAGTTCACTATGAAAGAAACATTATTTATAGATGTTACGAAGTGCAAACAAATATATTTATTATTTGTTCTATTATTAGAGATCAATGTCTGAAGTTTTTCTTTCTTTTATCTGTCTTGTTTTTTATTTTTTGTATTTAAATATTTCAAAATTCAACTTATTAGAAATTAAATCTTAAACATCTAATTATGGTTTATTTAATGATGTCATAGCGTATCTATATACTACATTTAATCTTTAAATAAAAGGGGGGGAAATATTTGATATGGAATCAAATAACAGTTAAAGTTAATTTAAGTCAATTTTATTTATTTAAGTTTCCTAATCATAGACACACACGTTTCCTTGAACCGTTTCATGTGCAGCAGCTGTTTCAAAGCTGTTTAGACGATCTTAAGGTCAAAGGTCATTGGCCACTACAGTGGACACGAGTGTCATGTCTTACACTGCCACCTAATGGTGAGTCCCTCGAAGATCAGAAGTAACCAAGAGGTTTTCTTCTGTGACTGAATCTTAATTCTCTCTTTTCTCTTTCCTTCGCCCAGAGAATTGTTTTTGTCTTTATTAAAGTCTGTGTAATTGTTGACGTCGATCATCATCGAACATTAAATTACTTTAAACCATTTACAGTTAAAAATGTACTAAAGCTGTTATGTGATGTTCTAAATTTAAAAAAAATTTTAAATAATGAAAATCTTTTTCTTTCTTTAGCACCGTTTGTCCTTGTCATCCTTCATTCTTAACGACTTTCAGGCTGCCATCTTTCTATATCGATATAAGAATGAAAAATTATATTATTCATAACATTGATTTTATAATTATTGTAATTATAATACCAAACTATATGTGCAAAATATAATATATTTAATAAATTAATTAATAGAGGAAGTTATTTTAACTTAATTGATTTTTTAGTTGTTGGAATTATTATATCAAACTCTATGTTTTAGATAAATACTTTTAAAAGTATTTAAAATATACAAAAAAGTATACATTTAAATGTTAAATGTACAATATATTGAGGTGAAGTTATTTGTTGGATGTTTGATTTCTTTGATGGTTTGTGTTTGACTTCACACTGTTGTGTGTCTGCAGACGACATGTTCGACCTGCCGTTCCCGGACGAGCTGGAGAACGACATCGGTCACGACATGATGCTGATCACAGGGAACCTGCACTCCTCCCCCAACACCTCCCCCATGCCCTCCCCCGGCTCCCCCTCCGGGATGGGCATGAGTTCACACTTCCAGAACACCAGGGTGAGACTGACAGAGAGATGTTGTGTTGATGACAACGACGTTCGCACACTTGTGTGTCTGTGACTCACACGTGTGTCGCTCATGTGTGTAGAGTCAGGGCGAGCGCCTGCTGTCCAGAGACAACCCTCCAGAGGAAGTCAAGCAGCAGCCTCTGGCCCTCGGATACTACGTGTCGACAGCTTCTGCTAAAGGTCTCCCTCACTGGTTCTGGGCCTCCAGTCCTCAGGCTGAGAGTCAGTGTCCGCTGTTCCTCAAGGTGACGACAACAACACACCTGAGTCTGAGTCAACAAATCCTCTCACATCATACACATCATACACATCATACACCTGACACAACTGACACAACTGACACAACTGACACACCTGGAACACATGACACATCTGGAACACATGACACACATGACACACATGACACACCTGGAACACATGACACACCTGACACAGCTGACACACCTGGAACACATGACACATCTGGAACACATCTGGAACACACAACACACCTGGAACACATGACACACATGACACAACTGACACACCTGACACACATGACACATCTGGAACACATGACACATCTGGAACACATGACACACATGACACACCTGGACCACATGACACACATGACACACATGAAACACATAACACACATGACACACATGAAACACATGACGCACCTGAAACACATGACACACCTGGAACACATGACACACCTGACACACCTGGAACACATGCAACACATGACACAACTGAAACACATGACACACCTGGAACACATGACACACCTGGAACACATGACACACCTGGAACACATGACACACATGATACAACTGACACACCTGACACACCTGAAACACATGACACACCTGGAACACATTACACACCTGGAACACATGACACACATGAAACACATGACACAGCTGACCCACCTGGAACACATGACACACCTGGAACACATGACACACATGAAACACATGAAACACATGACCCACATGACACAGTCGACACACCTGAAACACATGGCACACCTGGAACACATGACACACATGACACACCTGGAACACATGACACACATGACACAGTCGACACACCTGGAACACATGCCACACATGACACACCTAGAACACATGACACACATGACACAGTCGACACACCTGAAACACATGGCACACCTGGAACACGTGACACACATGAAACACATGACACACATGACACACCTGGAACACATGACACACCTGGAACACATGACACACATGACACAGTCGACACACCTGGAACACATGCCACACATGACACACCTGGAACACATGACACACCTGGAACACATGACACACATGAAACACATGACACACATGACACAACTGACACACACCTGATACACCTGAAACACATTAAACACGTGAAACACATGACACATCACTCTCACCAACACCACATAAACATAAACATAAACATACACCACATCACACAAACACACACCACAACTCCTAAACAAAACAAACACAATTCCAACACAAAACACACTTACATCCAGAGTACTCCTTCCACAACACACAGACATACACATAGCAGCCTAACGCAGAAGTACACACACACACACACTACTCCATCACAGAAACACACATCCACACAGACACATTGTTCTCATTTTAAAAGTGTGTTGTCATGTTTTCAAACACAACAGTAACATTGTAGCAGTGAAATAAGAGCTCAGTGACCACGACAGCAGTCTCTATAGGCGTGTGTGTGACTGACTTCTGCTTCTGCTCAGGCGTCGCTGCACCATCACATCTCCATCGTCCAGTCAGAAGAACTGACCCCTGAGAAGAGCAAGAGGAGCCCCCACCCCCTCGACTCCAAGACCACCTCCGATGTGCTCAGGTGATAATACTGTTCACAGCATCAAAGACCCTTCACGAGACTAACCCGTCGTGTCCTCCAGGTTCGTGCTGGAGCAGTATAACGCCCTCTCCTGGCTGACCTGTACACCTGCAACCCAGGACCGCCAGTCCTGTCTGCCCGTTCACCTGGCGGTTCTGATCCAGATGTACAACGCCATCCTGAACATGCTTTAGCGACATGGACTCGAGAGGTTTCTGTCTTTACCTCTGTGCCTACAGCGCCCCCCCCCCCCACCCCCCTGTCTGGATCAGAACCGGCCCGGGGCGAAGCACGGGGAGCAGGACCCGGTGACCCTTGACCCGCCCGGAGACGCTCGTCGCCTCCAGAACAAACCAGCAAAGCGGCCAACGCGTCTCGTCAAAGTTTATTTTGTCGGAGGAATCTTTCTGAAAAACTGCACTTTTGCTTCCTCGCTGTGTAAATACGTCTGTTATATAATGTACAACCTTTTCACAGAATGGAGACTTATTTTTTAATATTTAAAGCCAGAGGACGTTCTCTGAGCCATCGATGCTGAATTGTCTGCCGAGAATAAAAAAAACTGTATTTATACAAATTATATCATGAGAGAATTTGATATCTATAAATGGAACATACGTGACCTCTGCAGCACTTACGACGACTTTTGACTCAACATTTCACTTCTGCCTTTGTTTTTATTTTTATTTAAAACCTTTAAATTAAAGAAGCGGGTGTGTATTTAAAAACATTATTTATAATTAGAGCTGCATGATGAGTCATGAACGGCGATACGACTGTTAGCCGCGGGAGCTAACCGTTGAGCTAATGTAGCGACAAGAGCTAAAGTACAGACACAATTTTTAAAGGGCTTTGTGTGGCAAAAAAACAAACAAAATCAGGTATTTTCCAGAATATGAAAACATTTAAAATGTTATTATCTGATACTAAACTGAATTCTAGCTACTTGTAACTAAATTTGTTTCAGTATATTCCGCCAGTTAGCTCTACTTTAGCGACATGGCTAAACTGTTTACTAGCGATTCCTTTAGCATTCTGTCGTGCAGCTCTAATTATCTCTATTTTTATCAGTTGGGAGACGATGTCGTGGCTTCACTAGCATGTTTGTAAATACACTCTTTTGTTGTTTTTCTACAGCTGTACATGTAATGCTTTATTTTTGAGTGATCCATAAGTTGTCCTCGTCCAGAGGAGACGCTGAATTTATTACACGGTCATGACTTTGAGAATCCCACTTTTACACTATTTTTAAAGTAAATTATTAAAAATCTTGAATTGACTGCGTTTGGTGTCGTGATTGACGTTGTTCAATTCAGCGTATTTATCGCTGTTTAATATGGAGTTTCAATTGTTTTTTATGCACTTCTAACATCATTAAACACATTTTTAATTCCAGAAAAAAAAACACCTAACCAGTGCTGTGTCTCATATCACATACTAGCGTACTCAAAGTTAGTATTTTTAGTGCTAAGTGCGTCTCAATTCTTAGTATGTGAAATTTAGTGCGCCATACACACTAAATTGTCACTAAAACGCCCACAAAACTGAGTATGGTTCGATGGACACTAACCACCCTAAACGGCTCCAGAAGAAGAAGCTGTCGCGTCATTTCCTGTTAGTGTGTAGCAGCAGTGTTTGATTTGAGACATACTATCTGTTGAGAATTTGCGTACTAGTTAGTACGTACACTATCCTGATGCATACTAACTTCTAGAGAAGTATGCGATTTGAGACACAGCATCAGTTTTGTGGGCGTTTTAGTACGCTAATTTAGTGTGCATGGCGAAATAAATTTCGAATACTAAGAATTGAGTGGCACTTACGCACTAAAAATACTAACTTTGAGTGCGCAAATATGCGATTGAGACACAGCACTGGACTCCTGGAGCTGAAAATACTTACACAAACTAACCCTGGATAGTCCCAAAAAAAGGACATAGTCTTGGTACAAAAAGGACGTATTGTCGACCTAGTGATGAAGAACTGACATCAAAATAGAAGTGATGAAGCTTCATGAAACAGTGTTGTGTTGTTTAGAGGTCAGTAGGTGGCGCCATCAGTTTTAAAAATGGTCTTTCATTAGAACACTTGTTCAAAACAAAGAAAAATAGTGTAGAGACGCCATCTAGTGGACTCTGAAAATAACTACTGAGCTCTAAACAACATGACACTGTATCATGAAGCTTCATCAGCCCATCACTCGTATCATATACTATAATAAATGTTCGAGGAAGGCAAAGACGAGTCACATCTTCGGAGAAACGACTCGAGTCAACATCAAGAACTCTTTGGGTTTCAGGATTTTATTTTGTACAAAAGAGTAACAAGCTTCGTCCTGCACGATCCAGTTGCACAGAAATGTCAGTATTTTCAAATTAAAACGAGCATTTTCAAACACTTCACAGTAAAAGTTTCTTCTGGTGACGGCGCACTGTGATTAAAAAAAAAAAAATCTCGATTTTCAAAATAAAGTCGCTCGGACGAACGACATTGACAGGGAATGACATCATGGTTCTTATCTACGGTAGCGGCCCCTCTCCTTGTCCCGCTCGCGCTCCCGTCCTCGCTCTCGCTCGCGGCGTGGAGCGCCTCGGTCGCGCTCCCTCTGCCGCTCGCGCTCCCGTCGGCTGCTCACCACCGCCTGCGTGCGCCGCAGGAAGTCGTCGACCCGCATGTCGTAGTCGTGCTGGAACAGTTCGAGGAAAAGATAAAAATCGTTAAAAGCCTGGAAATATTCGACGTCAGTCTCCAGACATCGGTCTCACCGGCGTGGAGGGGAAGGCCCGGTGAGGGGGCGGCGCTCGCTGTTTGTCTCTGAAGCGAGGAGGCGGGGCGTCGTGGGGCGGCATCTGAGGGTGGTGGTGGTAGGTCTGGTGGGGGGCGGGCGGGTGTCCGTGGTGGTAGTAGGGCGGGTGGTGGGCGGGCGGCTGCTCCACGCCGGGGTAACCCGCCTTGTGAGAGGAGAGAAGAACGTCACTCGACCCGTTAGTGAGCAACAGTCGGATGAACAAGTACCAGGGAGTGAGTCTGCCAGTGACCAGGGGGGCCCACGTTGTGGTGGTAGTCTCGCAGGAAGTCGTTATACGACTGACAGGAAACGGGAAGGAGCGTGAGTCACGACATGATTCAATAAATAGAAGGCTTTTTTTACTTGTTTTTTAAATCCAGTATATACTTTAATTTATCTTACACATCAGCAGACCATATTTAGCGATACTGTAGTAGTACTGTAGTAAGGATATATTTGTAGTATTGTTGAGTACTGGACTCTGGTGTTGCAGAATTTACCGACCACATGACACATAACTGCTTTTATTTTGAAACCAAAATATGTCCAAGTATCAGATTTAAAAGCTGCTGGAGATGACTGTATCCTCTCGTCCTCAGTCAGGATAAAATTGGGAAGGAAGTTTAATTGCAACACAAAAATGAACATTGTATATTTAATGCTAATTGTAAATAAAGAATTTAATTATTTAAATTTACAAACGCTTAATGATAAAAAATATAACCCATAAAAAGACATTTGAAGAATTAAATATTAGTTATAATAACTAAGTTAAAAACAGAATAATCCGTTCACTGCTGTTCAATATTGATTCGGTACGTGTTTCGATCATTTTAAACCTTCAATTGTTCAACATTAATTTAAGGGTTTTTGACTGTGATGCGTTTCAAACTCAGGTAAATAATCAAAATGAAGAATTTTAACTTCTTGACACACGAAACACACGTTTCTTTATAGTAGTTTTAAGTGAGACTCGCATGTGAAACAACATCTTCTTCCACCTCGACTACAATCACTTCCACGCTTGTTTTCCCACCCCCTCTCAGTGAACTCTTTTAACCAAAGAGGGAAGAACAAACGCATCAACCGATCGACTCATCGTCGACACGGACGCGACACTCGACTCACCCCGTTGAGGAAAACGTCGCGTCTGATGCTGGAGAAGCGTCTGGAAGGGAAACGGGAAACGATGAGTCATCGTTCGGAAGCCTTCACGTGACTCAGCACATTCTTGCGACGGACTCACCTGTCGACAGGTTGACTCCGCAGGTCCTGAATGAATCCTGCAACACAGAGCATTCGACCGTTAACAGCAGTTTAGCGGAGGCTCCTCGTGGCGAAGGACACGTCCTCCTCAGTAACATATCATTATGACCAGCCCTCGATTAACAACCTGATCGCTGGTTGAACTCCGGGGGCCCGTCGGGTCGCGGCCGCTTCCTCCCGTGGACGTCAAACTCCTCCGGGCGACGCCTACGTGAAAGTCACAAGTGAGACATACAAAGACGAGAAAAAAACAAACGTCTAGTTCTTCTTCAGTCGTCTGGTGACAGTTGATGGTCGTTTTTGTTTGATGACTCATGTTCTACTAAACATTACAGATCAGAGTATTTGTGACGAGCTTCAGAACTTCGACAGCAGGTAGAAGTGCAGCTCACACGTGTGTTTGTGTAGAAGTCAGTGGAGGTTCTTAAAGTCGATACTAAGACCAGACAGCAGAAGCTCTGACCATGGATGCTGCAGTGCTGCAGGAGAACCTGTTGTTGTCCTGCAGCCCTTGAGCAAGACCTTGCGCCGACAGCAGAAGGCTGCAGCGCCGTCTGACTGTGAGCAGAAACGCAGAAGGAACTGCCTTCACGGAAAACGTACACAGAATCTTTCTACATGACTTTGTCTCCTCCGTGTGTGTGTGTCTGTGCGTGTGTGTGAACTTGTGAGTCGGCCGTTTACATTAGGAAGTTGCACCACTGGGTCAAAGGTCACACGTTGCGATGGTCCTCACAAGGTCAACAAACCTCTGCTGATGTGTCACACACCAGTCCTTCGCCACACAATAGTCCATATTACACACCCTCTTGTTTGACAGGGTCAGGGGTCATGATGATGGTGGTGGTGGTGGTGCAGTCCTTTCAACCAAAACACCGACAGACCCCCTTAAAACCCCCGTTTCCCCCTCCCCCTCACACGTGTCACAAAGAGTTCAAAGGCTAAAAAACACACACACAGCTAATGTATAAAGTTCTTATGGAGCCCTCAGTCCTGAGAGTGTGTGTTGTGTGTGTGTGCATTGGGGGGGAGGGAGCTCCTGTCACAGAAGAGGGGTGTGTGGGCGGTTCAAGTCCATCTCTGTCATCTGTCAAGTTTAATCCCTTCCTCAGCTGTCCAGAGGCTTTTGAGAACTACATGTAAAGGAACCAGAAAAGTCCAAACCGTCCTTCACTTTGAACCCTCTATCAACCCGCACCCCTTTTTTTTTTTCCCAGCTCAGTCCAGCATCGTCCTCAATGCTTCGATTTGAAAGGGTGGGCAACATTGTCCTTTCAGCCGGAGTTCAAATTTAAACCATTAGAGTCTTACACTTGGTCGAGAACCAAACTCCTGTAAAGACAAGAAAAACTTTTTTTTATCTCAGACGCTGGAAAAAATGACTGACGTGGATCAAATTTCAACATCGACTTTTCTACTTTCGTGTTGAAATCTGTGTTGGATCACCGGCGATCGCCATTTGCCGACGCCCGACATTTCCTGGGCGACTTAAAGGCCGCTGAGGTGGAAGCGAAGCTCCGGTGGGAACGACAGCTAGAGTGGCGGCGGCGCTGGAGGCTCGCTAACCACAGACTAAGCAGCGACCGTCTCCGTTGTCTTGCAGCAGGAGGCGCCGAAGCACGGGTGACACAGGAAGGGGATCTCGGTGAATGGCTAACCTTCCCGGCTCTCGCTGTTGGGGGCGGCCTCTGGGCCTCGTCTGAACGGGGGTCCGGCGTTTGTGGTGAATGCGACGAGACACTTGGAACACGTCCACGTTCTCGTCCAGGGGGAACAGTGAACAGAGCTGAGCTCCGACGGCAGACTGGATTTCCTGAAGAATCAAAGTGGATTTTTAGATGAAGCTCGACGCAAAGTGAACAAGACGTCGGCCCGACCTGGCCGTCTCTCCCGATCTTCACAGGCTTGTGTTCGTTCCAAGGGTTGGACAGATGAATAGTCTGGACGAACGGAAGCTCTCGTCTACAAACCGGAACAAAAAAAATGAATTGGATCAGCTTTTTTTGTTAGACATGACAAATTTACTATATTATATATTACTATCTTACCTAAATGAACTGACTTTTATTGAATTAATTAAATTAATTGAATTAATTGTTCTTTATCTTTAGACTTAGATTGTATCATCCTGTTATTTTTCTTTATATGTCTTTGTTCTTGTTCTTATTTTATTTATTTTTTATGAAAAATTGCTGTATTTGCTGTGTCTAATTGGTAAAAAACAATTCCCCGAAGGAGAGCTCCTGAGGGATCAATAAAGTTGTACCTAATCAAACTTTTAACCAACATTATAAAGGCTGGAGCAGTTTTTTGTAGATGGTCACCAACAGAGTAGTCATTCAAAAAACGGTTTGCCTAAAATATCCATTTTATTACGTTTAATTTTGTGTTTCCTTTCTTGTTCTCCTATGATTCGTGTAATTAAAGAATAGCATTTGTCATCATTAAAAATGTACAATCAGTTATTTTGAGTAACTCGCTGTAGCATCAAAGTCGGGGACCAGTGAAATAGATCATTAAAATACATTAAATTTCCAACAGTTTCAACAACATAAACACAAATAAACTTTAATAAAAGTGTTTGGCTCCAGGTTTTTTGATGGAGTTTGTAGTTTAACGCGTGTCAGAGAAGTTATAACTTATGTCAGCAACCACTGAGCCTGTGAGTCAATCTTTGATGCACGTCTTGTGCGTCAAACGGTCTGTACCTGCAGAGCCAATCGATCTTGAAAACGCCTCCCAACATTTTGGCGTTCATCCCCGCAGGCAGAACCCAGTGTATCGGGGATCCCCCGTGATGCGACTCTGAAGCCAAGCGTGCGAACCCTGTCAAGACACGGAGACGTTGGAATCACCAGGTGTTCGGATCGGTCGTACTGGGAGGAGATCTCACCTTGGAATTTCCCGCTTTCCCTCACGGAGAAGACGAGGATGACGCTCCGAGCCGACCGGAAAGCGGCGTTCAGCTTCTTCTCGTTGACGGGCAGCGTCGACCACACGCCCTACAAACGTGAGAGGATCAGCTTTAATGCCTCAAACATCACTGACCACTGGTCGGACACGCATACCTTAGCTTTCGCCAGCGACACATTTTCATGATTGTTGCTCTTGATGAGGAAGAAGCGAGCGTCTCTGAGGATGGAGCGAAGTCTGCTGGCGGGATCTAGGACAACACGGGGTTTAGCGAAAGCCGTCTTGATGGCAACAACACATCAAATCATTTCACTTACTTTCCATCCCTTTACGAACAGCTCCCACCGATGACGAAAGCTTATCTCGCTTCTTTTGCGAACCTTTCCGGAGGCACGAGAGAATTAGTCTCTGGGATATGATTTGTCAAGTTCTGAAAAAACCCACCTGAGGCGTCCGAGCCGGAGCCAGAATGGGCCGAGTCGCCGTCGTCAGAAAAACTGACAGAGGAGCCCGAGCGAGACTCTCCTGCCTCACTCCGAGTATCATAGTCATTTCCTTCTGTGCGCCTTTGATACTCTTCTTCTTCATCCTCTTCCTTCTCACCGTCTTCCTCCTCCTCGTCCTCCTCTTCTTCTTCTTCTTCCTCCTCATCTTCATCCTCCTCTTCCTCCTCCTCCATACCCTCCTCATCTTCCTCCTCCTCCTCCCCCTGGTCATCCTCCTCTTCTACACGAGATGCAGGAGAGGAGCTTGCAGATCCAGCCTCAGAGTCGTACTCTGGCACCGGCTCCCCCGATTGGGTCGGCCTTCTCTGGGGGGAGGGGCTACTGACCCTCTCATCACGGCGTACTTTCTGTCGATCCAAATTGAAATGTTGGTGAGATCTCACCGTCATTAACACGCAGATATTCGTTACTGCAGTGATCATCATAATCAGCCTAATCAGAATTATTTATTTATAATAACAAAAAACATAGAACACAGTGACCAGTAACAGTTGTTTTCACAAGATGACATACATAATATATAATATTTAGCTTGTTTTAGTTTCCTGCTGCATGGAACCTCTGCCAGACTGAGGCAGGTGCTGCCTTATAGCAGTGGAAATGACAAGCATCTCCAGGGATTGGTTCATATTTTTATCTAGCAGAGCAAGGACTTGCAGCTACACCAATAACAAAACTATCATTTTGTGACTGTGAAACAAACGCGCAAGTACCTGACTTAGAGTTCTATGCGAGTCCCTGTGGCGGGTCTCCTCCCGGGTTCTCCCGGTCTCTCTTGTTCCACGACGAGCCCTGCGGTCCTCGTAGTACTCGGATCTGTAGTTTGAGGAGTGTCGGCCGCGAGGGCTGGAGGGTGCTTTTTTAGAAGAAGAGATGGGTGCACATGACCCTCTCTTGTGAGATGATGACGACGACCTGGAGGGGACGTGGGCCAGAGATTGACGGAGCCTTTTGAAGTCCTGGCTGTCCGAGTGGTCACTCTTCCTCTTGGTTCCTGCAATGGAAGATTATTTTTGTTTTATAAGTACATTTTATTAAAAAGATATTTTGGCTAAAACGATCAATTCATTCATTTTACATTTCTTCTTTACACTTAATGTCTTTTTGGCATTATAGACAGAACAACTGCACTTCAACAAAAGTTCCTAAAAAATGCCATTTTTCGAAACCAATTTTATGAGATCAATGCTAACAAAAAGAAAATGACATCACACATAGTATAAATGTTATATAATGTTAATAAATAGAATTTTTCAACTTTGGTACATTTCTGCTAACAAACCTGTTTTATGGGGAAAACAAATATTTTTTAGACTAAAAGAACACTTTCTAACAAGTAACACAACATCAAGTTTAGATCACAGGTCAGTACAAAAACTCAAAAACTAAAAATGTTCCGATACTCAGGAATACCGTAGCATACAGTCTGTGCCACTAAGGTACCAACGTTCAATATCCAGCCCTTAGCTTGCGAAATATTTGGCCTGAGAAACTGTGAGTTTCCACTACAAATACATTTAAAATATAGACTTATTTATAAGGTCAACTTATACGAATGTGTTTTTTTAGCGTCTCTTAAATAGATCTTGGACCTCGATCGTACTCATCAGTATAAGGTAAGGTAAAACTTAATTGATCCCTCAGGAGGTCTCCTTCGGGAAATTGTTTTTTTTCCAATAGCCAGCAATTTTTCATAAACAATAAAAAATTAAAAATAAAATAAGAACATAAAGAGAAAGAACAAGATGACACAATCTAAGTGTGTGCCAGAATTGTCCACCTCCACATTGTATAAACAAAGCGGGGCATGATTACAGCTGGCTGTAACGGAAGTAAAGCCATTATTACAATAATGTCTAATGTCCCCAAGAGGTATGGAGATATTTGGATATTTGTTTTTTTGGTGCGTCTTTTTGGACATAGAATGTAAGCCCTGCTGTGACCATTATATGGACATGCAGTGCTGCAGAACATATCTGTACTCCAAAAAGGAACAGATTACTCTTACACAACTTAAAGTGAATGTTTGGTAAACAAATGATAGCCTTTAAGCATTCAGTTGGTTTCTTGGATACATAACAGTCCATTGGTGAAGGACAAGAGGACACATGACTTTCTTAACTTGCATTTTCTGATCCAGACATCACTTCTTATCACATACACGTCAGTGCATGACTCGCAATAATTCCACCAGCAGTAAAAATAAATACGTACCTTTCTTGTCGCTGAAATGTCTCTCGGTTTCAGGATTGTAAAGTTCGTCATCGTGGTCAGGAGCTTCAGTCAGAATATCTTCTAGCACGTTCACTTCACCATCTGAAATAAACGACATTTGTTTAATGTGTTTTCTTGTGTGACGGAGAGAGACAGAACCAGAAACGCAACATATGAGCATTATGACAAGAAATGCCGATTCATCTTCTATGTTTGGCATCCATAAATAATAACCCATCCAAGGTTTCATCACAACATCCAACGGTGATCCTATTTACGAAGATGCTAAAGCTAGCACGGCTAACAAAGAGTAGCTTGGCGTCACCTTTCTCGTCGCGTCTCTCTGCCGCCATTATCTGTAGTGGCTCGCACTGGCGTCACTGGAAATTTAAAAAAAAAGCCAAGCCGATGGTTGCCTAGCGTTCTCTAACGGAAAATCGTATCATTATGATATTTATTATAAGACTATATTAAATGGCGGCCACCTAGTGACCGAGAGGTTTTGACTAGTTTTTTCTTCTTCTTCGGTGCTTTTTCTGCACCAAAGTGCTGCCCCCTGCTGGCGACAGGTACAATACACCAGGCAGACAGACGTGCTGCGAAGATCCGAAAAATTGTAAAGTAAAATAATCTCCCCGTATTTTAAGTTACCATCATTATTATTATTATAACTCATTAAAAATCAACACAATAACTGCAACAATAAAGATTAACGGCAGACACAACAATAATTCAGAGAGGAACCCCTGGAAAATGAAATATGAAAACTAGTCATTCAAATATAACATTTATTAGATTAGTATATGACTTTAAGATACAACAATAAACATGATCGTGGGCAAAAACAATGCAACTACACAATGCAAATATTAAATGAGCATCTGTATATGAAGAATAATATGTTTAAGTGGACAGTGTGAAACAAAGCTATCATTCAACTTCATTGATTTATGTGTTCATTTTCTCCAATTAAAAACATGACAGTAATTATAAGGTTTGGATTTCGCTTACATTCACGTTGAAACTTCATAGAAACCAACATATTATAATTTATATCTTAACATCTTTGTTTAAAAGTCTGTTGACAGTGGTCAGTGAAACACTGTTCACTCCTCAAAGCAGTGCTTCATGGGTATTCTCTCTTCTTTTGTTGTTCACTTCCTCCTGCAGCGGTAACAGCAGGCCGGGCATCTGCCACCCGTCTCGTCTGCCCCCGTGTCCTCCTTGACCACGTATGGAGGTGGAGCCGAGCTGGACACGGCGTAGGGGTTCCCATCCTTCAGAGCCACGGGGTTCCCGATCACGGTGGAGTCGTCCTGAGAGTGTAGTTTGGCTCGAGGAATGACGACCTGACCGTAGGGATTCTCCAGAGACACGTTGATGTTTGACGACATGGTTGGAAATTTCAGGGGGGGACGCTTGACTCCGGCAATGTCAGTTGGCCTTCCAATGGAAAGAAGGCCTGAAAAAAGACAGAGAATGAGACTTTTCAGTTACAAAGATTTGATGATTTATTCATCGCTACACAGGCATTTGTTGTGTGTTCCCCAGACGCGGCATTCCCGAGACTTCCATTAGTGGGTGGAGGAGTTCCAAAGCGGTGACTGGACCAACACCACAGGAAGTAGCACGTCTTTGTCAATTGCCTTTTGTGGTTTAGGTCAGTGTGGCTGAAAAAGCTGGCCGGACAAGAAAGTAATGATGTTCTATGGA
Organism: Callionymus lyra; assembly: GCF_982586985.1. Classification (NCBI taxonomy): domain Eukaryota; kingdom Metazoa; phylum Chordata; class Actinopteri; order Syngnathiformes; family Callionymidae; genus Callionymus; species Callionymus lyra. The sequence continues at coordinate 11,122,796 of NC_141822.1, forward strand.
TCATTTATGGATCCTGCTGATGCTACCCAAGGTTCTAAAACTGATAACATGCACAGTTACAGGTGTTCAGAGAGACTCAGGTGTGCAAGCTCAGCACAAATGGAAAGAGCAGGTCCAGGTATTCGGAGAAGAAAAAAAATGTAAGACTAGTGACAGCAGACAGCAGGTGGGTGACATGAGAGGAAGGCGGAGATGGTAAATATTAAGGGTTAGACCACATGATAGATGGAAAGATGAGAGGAAGTGGACACCTGACGGCTGGGTAACATCAACAAATATATTGTTGTGGACCGAGCAGGTGAAATCTAGACAGACTAAAGAAGCTGTTCTTTTTTTAACACAATCCAACGTCTCATCTAAACTAGAAAACAAGGGTCCATCAAAGAACTACTCACCCGATCCCTCGTCTTGAATTAGTAGCAAAGAGAAGGAACATTTGTGTCGTCAGACGCCGCTGGTTCCACGCACTGAGGATCGACAGAAACTTTAAAGAATGTGTCAGAGAAGCTGAAGCTCACTCGACTGCTCAGACCAGTCTGACCAGCAGACACTCCCTGCTCTCCGTTCATCACCCCCACCCCACCTACCTGTTTATAACTATTGTTAACCCCTCATTGGCCAACCTGTCACCATATTCAAGTGTTGACTCTCCCATTTCAAACCAATGCCAGTCCTCAGAGGTTTTTACCGTCAATGGAGTTATAGGACCGCCCAAAACACACGGCTTCACCTGCAGACGTGCGTACTGTGTGTACGCAGACTTCCCAGTACAATAACTCCTGAACAAAGCGCTTGGGATTATGTAGGGCATGATGATGAAAACACACTTTTCTCAACCTATAGAGTTGAGAAAATTAGTGTAAAAGTGACTTTGTTCGAGTTAGAAGACGAGTCTCACTCAAAACCATCACAAATAAGTAGGATTTTAGTTCAGGAATGTTTAAAGTGAATAATAAAATTCCAGGACAAAAAGTTTGTTATTAAATAAGTAAATATTAAAAAGGAAAAAAAAAATCTATAATTTCAGAGTAAGTAAGTAAGTAAGAGCTCTTTTTTTTGGTCATGGGAACTATACATTAAAAACTCTCATCAATGTTGTCCTAAATACAGGTACACAACCACACACTATTTTACAATTCCACAGACAATCAATCTAAACTTTAAATTTAGACACAAAGCTGAACAGGCGACTGAATAATCTCAACGATGTAAAAGTAGCACAAAATATACAGTTGGACACTCACACAGGGACGATCTTAGAAATGTGTATATAATAAAAACAATTTAAATGTTTCCCTTTTAGACATTTTTATTTGTGCAGGCTTTTGGAACTCCTGTGTTGTTCTCAGTTTTATCTTGCCCTTTAAAGTATATACTTTATTGAATATTGTTTAAGCGCTTTGTAACCCTGGTCTGGAAAAGCGCTGTACAAATTAAAATTACTTACTTACTTATCCTTGATTTTCTGGAACCCCTGAGTTGTCCTCAGTGTTAACTTTACCTTTAGAGTATATACTTTATTGAATATTGTTTTGATTGTTCAGGCGCATTGTGACCCTGGTCTGGAAAAGCGCTATACAAATAAAAATACTTACTTACTTACTTTTCCTTGATTTTCTGGAACTCCTGAGTGGTTCTCAGCGTTATCTTGACCTTTAAAGTATATACTTTATTGAATATTGTTTTGATTGTTTAAGCGAATTGTAACCCTGGTCTGGAAAAGCGCTATATAAACAAAAATTACTTTACTTTTTTTCTGTATGTATTTAAATATCTGTCAATTAAGAAATGTTGTTTTCCGGACAAAGCAGTGGCACCTGACGACCGCATGGGGGCGACATCCTCCCACTACATTCTGGGAATGTAGCTAATATAAGCGTGGATTGTAAACGAAGTGATAACGAGAAATATTTCGTCTTCGGTAAGTTTATCGCGGTGTACTTGTCATGTATCGAGGTTCAAATCCCGAGAGATCCCGGTGGAGGAGCACCAGGACAATACAACGAAACGCCCCGCTTCTCCCTCTTTTCCGTTTCCCGCGGAAGCCCCTCCCTGTTAGCACGTTAGCACGTTAGCTAGTGGGCGGACGAGCCTGGAAGAAAGTGGAGAAAGTGAGGAAAAAGTCCGGACGATGACCGCCGCCGAGGACGCCAAGACGCTTCGGTGACCGGACAGCGAGTCCCGCGTCCCTGCAACAACTGCTCTGCCGGTGCGTCGGTAGGTGAGGCGGCGGGTCTGAGTCTCTCCTCCGCCGCCGCTGCCTCTTCTTACTCGGCTGCATATTTGTGGAGCTTCAGTCAGGAGTCCGTTTCCTCCGCGACTCTGGTCCGCGTCTAAGTCCTGATCCCGGTGTTAGTTTAGCTTAATCCACACTCTCTGGTGTGTGTTTTTTTATAAGGTTTAATCGGCGTGTTTTTTTTCATGTCTCGGTGTTTGTCAACAAATTGATGTTTTTTGTGTGTTTTTATTATGTGAGACCAGCAAACTCTTACCAAACGGATCTGGTCCTCTCAGGTGGGTTTGGTTCGGACCCTCTCGGTTAGAACTGACTAACCAGCTTGACCGACATACATGGGATTTTTGGGTGTTTTTGGGAGTGGGTGGGTCCCCCCGACGACAACCCACCCACCAGGGGCTGAGCGGACTTGAACCCAGAATCATCAGGTACCACCGGGTCCAGAGGGTTTTGGTACCTGAAGGTGATTGACAAGTAAATGTTTTAAACATGAACAAGTTTGATTCTTTGTTGACTTAAGGAGATTGACTTGTGGCAGAAGTTACTATTGTAGAATTAAAACTTAAATAATAAAAGAGTTGATTGAAAATGAAGGGTTTGGTTCAGACACACTAGTAAAGATCACAAAGTACACTTCATGATGGAGGTCTGATGTAGTACTAGTGTAGTGTAGTGTGATACATCATATATGTGTTGTACAGTTTGTTTTTTGATGGGATAAGTGACCTGTTTGGTTTTGATCCTCGCAAGACAAGAAAAAACGGATGTTGGTGTTGTGGCCCTTTGGCTTCGGTGCCATCAGAATATTCAATAGTTTAATTTGAAATGTAGGATTTTTTAATTGACATTTTGCCATTGTTTTTATATCTTTGTCGACGTTTATTTATTTTATTTAATTTTTCATTAACTTTGTTGTTGTTTTTTTCATTTTTATATATATATATATATATATATATATCATTAATTCAATTGTTTCTATCTTGGAACTTGACAGTCTAATTCAAATAATTAAAAAATAAAATAAATCATTAAAACCTTTATTGCCAAATTCCTATCTCGTAAACACAATACAGGGATTTGTTGTGGTGGCAGTACAGAATATACTGAGGATCACATGACATAGTTTGTGTGTCACATGATTGGCTGTAAAGTTCGATCAAGTAGCTCAGTATTCTTTTGGTATTGTTTAAAATTCCGATGATACTGATAAACCTTCAAATCGGATTTCGAAGTTGAAGTCAACCAGTGACATCTGGCTGTATTCACTGGTTGACTGTCGTTGACTTGTAGCTTTGCTGTTCCTCCTGGAAGAACCAAGATTGTTGTTTTGAACCCTGAGGAGAAGCTACAGCTCCGTCCATTAAGCGCTGAGTGAAGAACATTTTGGAATATCTGTGGTTCAGACCAGAACGACCCTTTATGAGGTCAGAGGAGAACAATGACAGTTTCTGACATTCAACTAACATCTGTTTGTTGTTTCCATCTTTTTAATCACTTTTTGAACTGTTAAAATATATATTAAAGACCCTTTCCATTAGTGTTCTCTTCACAATGATTAACGGTCATATTTAAATCATATATGAAACGGATAACGTTAATCTTATTTTTCTGTCATAATTAAGGTTTTGTTCATTGTTCTCTGAAATGTTTTTTAAGTGTAAGAATCCTGGTGTAAAATCTGTAAAACCAAACATTAAATCATAAAAGAAAATGTATTCTTATATATTTATAACATCATTACGTAATTACATTTGTAGATTTTTACTTCTTAGTACCATGTTTATTTTTAAGCGACAATATGTCACATTATTGATGTTTTAAAAAAAAGTTTATTCTTTAAGGATGGTTTAATGTTGAACAGTAATAATAATTTGAACTCTATAGCTTGTATTTGAACGATGCTCTTTGTCTGGAGGGTCACATGACCTCCGAACAGCTTTACAGTAGTTTGTCAGAACCCGTGTCAGTATATGAAGTACTGAAGGAGTTTTTTTTCTTTACTTGGCATGAAGTGAATCCAACAAAACAAGAGCTTTTATGTTGTTTTGAAAATAAGAAAGAAAACTGCCAACGGCGATGCTGATCATTCATTGACACTAGAGGGAGCCAGAACCCTTTTTTTTTTAATAAACTTAAGATTAATATATATTTTTCTTTTTCTTTCGGCGTGATGCAGCCTCACAACAGTCTAATGTAACCACATTTCATTATTTACACTGCTTTGTTTCTGAGGGCCAGCTTTGACAGCACTATAATAGTAAATAACTTAAATAATAGAAAACTTTGTAATGATTTGACTTTTTTTTTAATAAAATTGAATTTAAGTATATCCTACACGTGTTTGCATATTAACTTTGCGAGGGTTAAGTCTATTTCTAACTTAAAATCACTTTGAGTGGAAAACAATTGTGCGTTTCAGTCTCTTTATCTCACTCCCTCTCAGTGAACTCTTCGCTGCCACTCTGTACTTTTAGCTTTTTATCGATGACTAGATGATCATTTAGGAAACTTCTCTGTTTTGTGACTCACATCTTTGTCTGCAGAAAACCATGAGATCCTTCCTGGCTCGTCTTTAGATTCTCTGATCCAGGATGGGGTTTGGTCGGGATCTGAAGAACTCCCACGAGGGCTTGTTGAAGCTGCAGGACTGGGAGCTGAAGGTGGGCGACAAAAACACTCATAATAATAATCTGACAGATTATTTATCGTGTTGTGTGTCAGTAATATAAGCGTCTTATGTTGTCGTCCTCAGCTGCTGGAGACGATGAAGCGGTTCATGACTCTGCGAGTGAAGAGCGATAAAGAGTACTCGTCTCTCCTGCTCAACATGACTCAGCAGATGGAGAAACAGGAAGCTGCCGACTACGCCAGCACCGTCAGCAAGGTGAGCCGCGTCGGGTTCTAGGGGTAAGGAGGTCAGAGTCTCACCGTCCAGACCTCTCGTCGTATCAGTCCTGGTCACAGGTGGTGAGGCAGACGGAAGTCCTGGGCCGGGTCATGAGGAGTCACGCCGACAACCTCAACTCCGGTCCCCTGCATCGGTTGGCGGCTCTGATCCGTGACAAGCAGCAGGTGAAGAAGACCTACCAGAGTCTGCACCAGCAGCTGGAGAGTCACACGCATAAGGTACGCAAACACCTGTTCTCCACTTTATTTACTTTTAAACAACAGCAGTGGATACAAGATGCTGCACAAGAACATACAAATATCACTAAAATAAGAACCGTTAAAAACACTAAGATAGTATAATACCAGATAAAACAAGTAAAAGGCACTAAGATCAACCACTAAGTCTCATAATGTGTTAAAAGCCAGGGAATAAAAGTGTGTTTTAAGTCGAGATTTAAATTTAGTTATATCCTGTAGCGTCCACAACTACAGCTGATGGAAGTACATCAATATTTAATAGTTGAATTGAACACTTCAAATAATGAAACTTATTATCAAAGTGTTGTTTTTGACCTGTTTTATTTTTTTTGTTCAAATATAATAAAATAATTTAATTACAAATGTCTATATTGAAAGTTTGAATTTGTATTTTTATAATAGTTATTTTTCAAAATGAAATAAAATAAATAAGTAAATGTAGAGTTTAATGTTCGTATTTCAATCATTTGAAAAAAAGATTCTAAATTCCAACGTTCTTTTTAAATTCAATATAAACGTGTTGATATAATAATTCCTGTAATGATGATTGGCTGAAAGTTGAATAATGTAGCTCAGTACTCTTTCTGAATTGTCTGTTGGCACGATTACAGTAACATTTTTATATTCAATTAAAAAGGCTAAGAATTAAAATGATCTCATTTATACAAAATATTTTTCATAATGAATTCAAACAACAATTAAAAACAAACTCAAATTTGTTTCTGTTGACATCATTTTTACTCTTTTCTGTACAAACGTTGACATCATTAGTCTGCTCTTTAAAATATATATATATATATATATATATATATATATATAAAATCACTGACATCTTGACAGTCACAATATCAACATGAATATGAATCTTCTTTGATTTTGAGATAATCATCAGGCTCATATAAAGGTCTTGACCTTGAGGTTGACACATCTGACCTCGGATGATCAAGATATAACCTACAGTAGCGTAAAGACTCTACAGTAGGATTTTTGGGGTTCACCACATATACTACCACCAACGCCAAACGTGTGGGTCTCCCCCAGATAAATGAGTGATGTCGTGTTCGTTCGTCCTCTCTGTCGACAGGTGACCCGCAGCGACATCGACAAACTTAAGTCAACGTACCGGCAACTGAGTAGAGACTCCAACACTGCCAAGGAGAAATATCGTGACGCCATGACCAAAGGTTTGTGTGCGAGCACGTGTGTGTTTGTGTGTGTGTGTGTGTTTCTCCTGAGGCGGCACTACTTGACCGACTGTTGCGTCCATCAAAGGTCGGGAGGCGGAGCGCGCACACGAGCGCTACGACAAGGCCACGGCGAAGCTTCACAATCTCCACAACCAGTACGTCCTGGCCGTGTGCGGCGCCCGCAACCAGCAGGACCAGTACCAGAGGCACACGGCGCCGGCTCTGCTCGACGGCCTCCAGAGGATGCAGGAGGACATGACGCTGGCACTGTGAGTCACTGTGTGCGTGTGTGTGTGTGTGTGTGTGCGTGTGCGCGTGCGCGTGCACGTGTGTGTGTGCACGTGTGTGTGTGAACGACGGTTGTGAGTCGGGTCACACAATATTGCAGGTCTAGTATAAGGCGAGTATATCAGTGCCTTTAGAATATTGAATGGTTGAAGTTAACGTTTCTAATGTTGAAACTTGTTGAAGCACTTATGTTTATTGAAAGATTGGATTTGTATATATATTTTTAATTTAAATCGAATATCTTGTTTAAATTAATACATTTTTTACACATATTTTGATATTCGTAGTCTAAGACTTACAACAAAAAGGTTAAAATCCAATATTTTCTTATTCGTAGCCTTTTAAAGAGGATGTAGAAATGTTGATATGAAACAGCCCCTGTGATTGGCTGAAAGTTCGATCAAGTAACTCTTTAGTAGGTATTGTCTGCTGTTTTTTTTTATTATACATAAATTAATTATTATACAAACATTTTTATAATACTTTTAAAATGCTAAAAACATTAATGAAAATATTGAATTAAAATGTTTAGTTTTTACTAGTTCAACCTTTCAATATATAAACAATGAAATTAAATTATTAAGGAAAATGCCTTAAAAACTAAATTTCTATTTAAATATTAAACGTTTCAACATTTTAAATGATACATTCAATGTTTGATGCTGATTTACTTCCACACATGACGAGCATCAACAGACCAATGAAACCGGTGCATGAGTGAGTCCTTCAGACAGTCCTGAGGTCCACAGACATTTGTGTTTGTGTTCCAACATGTGGTCTTTAAACCATCAGGAGGACGATCCTGGAGGAGTACTGTGAGATCAGCAGTCTCGTGACCGAGGACATGCTCAAAGTCCATCAGGAGTTCTCGGCGGCGGTCCAGCAGATCGACCCACTCGCCGAGTACCAGCACTTCATCGAGGCCTTCAGGTCAGGCTCCGTGTGTGTGTGTGTGTGCGCGTGTGTGTGTGTGTGTGTCAGTCCCGCTGACGTGTGTGTGTGTCCACAGGTCTCCAGAGTCACCAGAAGCCACGGTGGAGTTCGACACGACTCTCCTGGAGGACACGGAGAACCTTCCGGCGAATGAGATTCTGTGGAACACGCTGACGGCTGACAGCCTGCAGGCCATGTGAGGAACTGCGGCACGTGTGCGACGGAACCATCCCAGAATTAACGGTGACTTCTGCTGCAGGTTGTCGGCGGCGACAGACGAGTTGGCCCTGACTCAGCAGAACTTACAGACCAAGGAGGCTCTGGCCAGTGAACTGGACACCAAGATCCAGATGAGTCAGATGAACACGGACAGGAAGAGCGAGTGAGTCCCATGTCGTCCCTCTCTGGACCCTGTGGTTCTGGGTCTCAGCTCCTGTCTCCTCTGGTCCTCAGCTGTGTCCTGCTGCTCAGTCAGAAACTGTCTCTCCTGGAGCTCCACCAGACGGTCCAGTCTCTCCAGGCGTCCGAGGCCCGTCTGTCCTCCCAGAAGTCCTTGCTGGACACGAAGCTAGCCGTCGCCGCGTCGCCGCCTCCTCCCCCGCCTCCCCCCACACTTCCGTACGAGGACGACGCCCGATCTGTGGGCTCCACGGTAACCATGAGGACCTCAGGACGTAAGTCTGTGGTCCTGGTGGCTCATATGACCTTTGTTTACAGGACAAGTCCAAAGAGAAGAGCTCCCGCTTTGACACGCTGCGTCACTCGCTGGCTGGGATGATCCGGTCGCCCAAGAGTGTGCTGGGCTCGTCCTCGTCATCCGTGAGACTTCTTCCTTTCTTTCTCTCTTCTGTGATGTTCATGTATGTGCATGTACGCGTGAGGCACTGTTTAGGGCGTGTGAGGCACAGTTTAGGGCGTGTGAGGCACAGTTTAGGGCGTGTGAGGCACTGTTTAGGGCGTGTGAGGCACTGTTTAGGGCGTGTGAGGCACAGTTTAGGGCGCGTGAGGCACAGTTTAGGGCGTGTGAGGTACAGTTTAGGGCGTGTGAGGCACTGTTTAGGGCGTGTGAGGCACTGTTTAGGGCGTGTGAGGCACTGTTTAGGGCGTGTGAGGCACAGTTTAGGGCGTGTGAGGCACTTTTTAGGGTGTGTGAGGCACAATTTAGGGCGTGTGAGGCACTGTTTAGGGCGTGTGAGGCACAGTTTAGGGCGTGTGAGGCACAGTTTAGGGCGTGTGAGGCACAGTTTAGGGCATGTGAGGCACTTTTTAGGGTGTGTGAGGCACAATTTAGGGCGTGTGAAGCACAGTTTAGGGCGTGTGAGGCACTGTTTAGGGCGTGTGAGGCACTGTTTAGGGCGTGTGAGGCACTGTTTAGGGCGTGTGAGGCACTGTTTAGGGCATGTGAGGCACAGTTTAGGGCGTGTGAGGCACTGTTTAGGGTGTGTGAGGCACAATTTAGGGCGTGTGAGGCACTTTTTAGGGTGTGTGAGGCACAATTTAGGGCGTGTGAGGCACAGTTTAGGGCGTGTGAGGCACTTTTTAGGGTGTGTGAGGCACAATTTAGGGCGTGTGAGGCACAATTTAGGGCGTGTGAGGCACAGTTTAGGGCGTGTGAGGCACAATTTAGGGCGTGTGAGGCACTTTTTAGGGTGTGTGAGGCACAATTTAGGGCGTGTGAGGCACAGTCTAGGGCGTGTGAGGCACAATTTAGGGCGTGTGAGGCACTTTTTAGGGCGTGTGAGGCACAGTTTAGGGCGTGTGAGGCACAGTTTAGGGCGTGTGAGGCACAATTTAGGGCGTGTGAGGCACTTTTTAGGGTGTGTGAGGCACAATTTAGGGCGTGTGAGGCACAGTTTAGGGCGTGTGAGGCACTTTTTAGGGTGTGTGAGGCACAATTTAGGGCGTGTGAGGCACTGTTTAGGGCGTGTGAGGCACAGTTTAGGGCGTGTGAGGCACAGTTTAGGGCGTGTGAGGCACTGTTTAGGGCGTGTGAGGCACAGTTTAGGGCGTGTGAAGCACAGTTTAGGGCGTGTGAGGCACAGTTTAGGGCGTGTGAGGCACAGTTTAGGGCGTGTGAGGCACAGTTTAGGGCGTGTGAGGCACAATTTAGGGCGTGTGAGGCACTTTTTAGGGTGTGTGAGGCACAATTTAGGGCGTGTGAGGCACAGTTTAGGGCGTGTGAGGCACTTTTTAGGGTGTGTGAGGCACAATTTAGGGCGTGTGAGGCACTGTTTAGGGCGTGTGAGGCACAGTTTAGGGCGTGTGAGGCACTGTTTAGGGCGTGTGAGGCACAGTTTAGGGCGTGTGAGGCACTGTTTAGGGCGTGTGAGGCACAGTTTAGGGCGTGTGAAGCACAGTTTAGGGCATGTGAGGCACTTTTTAGGGTGTGTGAGGCACAATTTAGGGCGTGTGAAGCACAGTTTAGGGCGTGTGAGGCACTGTTTAGGGCGTGTGAGGCACAGTTTAGGGCGTGTGAAGCACAGTTTAGGGCGTGTGAGGCACTGTTTAGGGCGTGTGAGGCACAGTTTAGGGCGTGTGAGGCACAGTTTAGGGCGTGTGAGGCACAGTTTAGGGCGTGTGAGGCACAGTTTAGGGCGTGTGAGGCACTGTTTAGGGCGTGTGAGGCACAGTTTAGGGCGTGTGAGGCACAGTTTAGGGCGTGTGAGGCACTGTTTAGGGCGTGTGAGGCACAGGTCGGGGTGTGTGTGGAACTTATCGTATATGTTTTTGTGACAATGGAAAACTTCTTGAGGGTTGAATTCTTTGTCTCCTGCAGCAGTTCTTTGATGTGATACCGTCATCAGAGCGCCCCCTAGCAGAGCAGGAGTGGTACCACGGTGCGATTCCCCGCACGGAGGCTCAGGAGTTGCTACGGCAACAAGGAGAGTTTCTGGTGCGGGAGAGTCACGGGAAGCCCGGCGAGTACGTGCTGTCAGTGTTCTCTGATGAGCAGCGGCGCCACTTCATCATCCAGTACGCAGATGTAAGGAACAGAGTCACTGACGTCTCCACAGTTTACCTTCAACCAACGACTTCCTTCTTTGCAGAGTCAGTACCGGTTCGAAGGGACGGGGTTCGGAACCATCCCACAGCTCATCGAGCATCACTTCTCCACCAAACAAGTCATCACCAAGAAGTCTGGAGTCGTTCTGCTCAACCCAGTCATCAAGGTAGTGACACAACGCTTTGTTACAAACTGTCACAACGGTCTGTTTTGAAAATGTGTAATTGAACCTGAGCCTCAGTCTTGCAAAGTGAGTTACAATACACATCCTAAAATTGAGTAACAACATTCACGTTTTCAAATTGAGATTCATTTTTTCAACAAAGTACACATTTACAAATGTATGTATGTTATGTATTTGTTAATAAATATACAATTTTTTAAAGTGAGTTACATATTTGTTTACAAATATACACATTTTCAAAGTTAGTAATTTACAAATATAGACATTTTCAAAGTGAGTTACATATTTGTTTACGAATATAGACATTTTCAAAGTTAGTTAAGTATTTGTTTACAAATATACACATTTTCAAATTGAGTTAAGTATTTATTTTCAAATATAGACATTTTCAAAGTTGTTTATTTACAAATATAGACATTTTCAAAAGGAGTTACATATTTGTTTTCAAATATAGACATTTTCAAAGTTGTTTATTTACAAATATAGACATTTTCAAAAGGAGTTACATATTTGTTTACAAAAATACACATTTTTAAGGTAAGTTAAGTATTTGTTTACAAATATACTCATTTTCAAAGTGAGTTACATAATTTATAAAAAGATATACACATATTCAAATTAAGAAATGTATTAGTTTACAAATATACACATATTCAATTTGAGGTAAAGATATTTACACATATACAAACCTTGGACAAATTAAGGACGGTTTTGCATCAAAGTGGCGTAAAAGGCGTAAAAGTTTTAACTGGACTCTTTCTTCAGGACAAAAAGTGGATCCTGAACCACGAGGACGTGGTCCTGGGCGAGCTCCTGGGAAAGGTGCCGTCACCTCCTGTCACTCTGGGTCCACATGTGGCAGGTTTTTCAACAAGTGTGTGTCTCTCAGGGGAACTTTGGCGAAGTGTTCAAAGGAACTCTGCTGAGGGACAAGACTCCTCTCGCCGTCAAGACCTGCAAAGAAGATTTGCCGCCGGAGCTGAAGATCCGCTTCCTGTCAGAGGCGCGGTGAGTGACAGCTCGTCAGACACCTCCAGACGTTCATGATCATGTGACTGGGATGTGTTCAGGATCCTGAAGCAGTACGACCATCCCAACATCGTGAAACTCATCGGGGTGTGTACACAAAGACAGCCCATCTACATCGTCATGGAGCTCGTTCCTGGTAGGCGGCGCCCTCTTTTGTCTGGGTCTCTGTTGCCATGGTGACATAAATTCTTTCAGGTGGAGACTTCCTGTCCTTCCTGAGGAAAAAGAAAGATGAACTGAAGTTGAAGCAGCTGGTTCGCTTCTCTGTGGACGCTGCTGCCGGGATGGCGTACCTGGAGAGTAAAAACTGCATCCACAGGTACTTTGTTCAAAGTTGAACTTAAATAACCTTCTTTTACTTTGTTCCTCTTGAATCATCACCTCCGTCAGAAGCTTGTTCCGCCAGTGTTTATCTTTCTGTTAGCGATTAAACGAGCTCGGCAGCTCAGCAGACACTTTGTCTCCAACCTTTTTTTCTATAAGATTCTAGAGAAACAGATGATGTGAGGCGTCAGAGCTGGACTTCCATCCGTGTTCCTGAGATTGATCTGCAAAACACTGTTTCTTTTTTGTTAATCTAATTCACATTGTTTTAATTTACATACACGTTATATTTTAAGCGTTAATATATATATATTTTTTTACATCCACATTAATGTTTTATCAACTTAACTTAAGTGATTTTTTTTTTTTTTTTACCTAAGTTATTATTTTTATTTACATGAATGTTAATATTTTAACTACAACTTAGTTATTTTTATTTCCAAAAAGTTAATATTTTTATTTACCCGCTTGTGAATGTTTTCAATTATGTATGAGTTTGTTTTTATTGACATAAAATGTAATGTTTTTATTTTCATAATTTATTTATATGAATGTTAATATTTTAACTATAACTGAGTTTTTTTTGTTTGTTTTTTTTAAAGTATATATTTATTTACATTCTCTTTAATGTTTTAATTTACATTAAAGTTTATATATATATACATATATAGAGTTATAGAGTTTTCTCCCACAACTCTAGGAAATATAAAATAAAGCATTGTGTTGCTGTAATTTGGTAGTTTCATGTAGGTGTACAGATGTTTTGTCACTCAGTACCTGAAGGGCAAACATTAGACTTAATATACTTATTGTCACATGACCAGGATTTACTTTACTTAAGTTTTACTTGTTACTTCTTTTCTTTTGTCTTGCGTGATAAATGCTCGTTGACGACATTTATTCATAGTTTCTGTTGACACAAACAAACACTGTCACAGAGCAGGTTTGTTACCCAGAGACTCTTTGAACCTCCAAACCTCGTGTCTGCAGAGACCTCGCTGCAAGAAACTGTTTGGTCGCCGACTCTAACGTCCTCAAGATCAGCGACTTCGGGATGAGTCGGCAGGAAGACGACGGCGTCTACTCCTCGTCTGGACTCAAGCAGATCCCCATCAAGTGGACCGCTCCAGAGGCACTAAACTATGGTACCGAAACCTGGCCCCTCCACCTGTCCCGTGCCCCCCTCTGACCCGCCTCTGATCGGACGTTTCAGGTCGCTACAGTTCGGAGAGCGACGTCTGGAGTTACGGGATTCTGCTGTGGGAGACGTTCAGCTTAGGGGTGTGTCCGTACCCCGGGATGACCAATCAGCAGGCCAGAGAGCAGGTGGAGAAAGGTGAGGCTCCCCTGGTCAGACCTGCTGTGACCCTCGAGCTAACAACCCCGTCCTCTGTCGCCCAGGCTACAGGATGTCGTGCCCGCAGCGCTGCCCCGACGACGTGTACAAGGTGATGCAACACTGCTGGCAGTACAGCCCGGAAGACCGACCCAAGTTCTCGGAGCTTCAGCGAGAGCTCGCCGCCATCAAGAAGAAGTGACATCACTCTGCAGGTGTCAGATGATCCATTCCAGGTGCTAAGTGGCGACTACAACGTAGACATTTGCGTGTATTTATTTTTTATTCTCTACAAACTGACATGTATCACTACAGCCGAGCCCACCAGCACGTCAGAGCGCCATCTGCTGATTGTAAATAAAAACATTTGTTTTTGCTGCTTTCACACTAAAACTGTCATTTTGGAAAAAATATATAAACGACTGAAAATTCAAATTAAATTTTAACATTTGACGTGTTTGTGGGGATTCTTTTTCAAGTCTTTGCTGGACTGTTTCTGATGATCCAGTGATCGTCAGCTGGTGCAGTCGTGTGCCTTTCCAGGAATGATTGACATGGTCCTCGTGGACGGGACTAGAACTGCAGGCTCCCGAACAGCGTGGGCAGCGTGGAGGGTTTGGGCTGAGGTTTGTATCCGATCCGTTCGTTCACCAGCTCCGTCTTCGACACGGCCGAGGTGGACGCTCCGGGCTGGATCACGTCCACGGCGATGACGGACGCTCCGGACTCAGTCTCCTCGCACTGGCGCCGTCGAGCCTGGAGACGGGACAGACGTGAGGCGGGAGAAGAATGTTTTTTGTACGGACGGGTTCAAGTCAAACCTCCAGTTCCTTTTTGACGCTCTCGAACTCTTCAATGTCGTCGATCTTCAGTTCCAGGCGTGTTGGTTTGCGTCTCAACATTTTCTGTCTGCGGAGAGAAGTTTAAAGTAGTTGCGAAAACAGCAACTGGCCTCATATGATCGATTAAATTATCACGCTGCTAATAGGGGTCTAACAAAATCGCAGCGATGACTGAGGACTAGAGGATACAGTCAACTCCAGCAGTTTTTAAGGCTGATGTTTGGACATATTTTTAAATTTTCAAAACAAATGAAAGCAGTTACGACTTTGTAAAGAGTCATGTGGTCTCGCTCAGAGTCCAGTTAAACCACCATGAACCCTATAGCAAACAACTAGACTGTTAAAGATGAGTGTGGACTAGGAACACTTAAAACTGAAGTCCAAACCTAGACCACCTCATCTGTAGATCTCTCCATCTGCTAACTGCCTCTTTGCTGTGTTGACTTGGAGTCTTTTCATCTCACTGAATAAATCTAATCAATGTTGTTGGAATAAGTGGCAACTTAACTTCTGATGATTGTTCTTTTAAGTTAAGTTTTCAGCTTTTCTGCACTTTAGGAAGTCATCAGAATCCCAAACAATACTTCAAAGATCTTATATACAAATAGTTTGGTAGTGATGTGTCCTGTTCTTGATGTTTATCTTATCTCTCATAATATGAGACAGTGCAACATTAACTTGTACTCTTTTTTTTCGATCGTCAGGTTAAATACTTGTAATAGTTAAAAGAGCTTCGATACAACAATAATAATCGATGCTAAACCTTTATAGATCCCAACACAAGGAAACCAGCAACACAATGTGGACCAAGACAAAAACTGCGCAGAAGCTGTTTTCGAATAAAAATTTGTTTTTGAGAAAGAAGTGAGAAAAGTAATAATTTAAAGAAGTCAAAACGAACCTCGTCGCCCCGCCGATGCGTTCTTCCTCTGTGAAGCGATATGGTGTAGCGAACAATACGCTTGTCGCATGAGCGCCACCTGCCGCTGTGGAATGAAATCCACCAGTTTGTTATTTTCCCTTGAAACGAATAAAAATAAATAGTAAGCTTTTGTTATTCTGCAAAGAAAAAAAAAACGATGTATGACTTTTAATCCGAATATTTATATATATCTATGAATATTCTGTACATTTTGTGAAGCTGACCCATGTTACCACTTCCACGAAGAAGAAGCCGTGACCCGGAAGTGTTTGTTTACATCCGGATTTCGTTTTTCCTGCACGTACCGCGCTGATTCGAGTGTTTAATTCTGATTCTGTTATTCAGGTGAGTTTACATTTGATTCCGATTACACAACCTTTATAAAAGCGCATCTTTCCCCACTTCATAGTTGCAAACGTTTCGCTCCTTGTTCTCTTTCACCACTTCTTCATCTCGTGCCTTCGTTTTCTTGTGTAAACCTTAATGTTAGTCACGTTGTTTTTTCCCCTTTTGCCTTTAACTTGGTTGTTTTGAAAACTTCCACAGGAAGGTTTAGTCACGAAACTAAATACCGAATAAGCGAGTCAACTTATAAAGCTATTTGCGAGGAAAAACGAGCTCTGTGGCCGAATGTCCGACAAACACACAAATAGTTTTAGGAAAGTCAAATACATTCGTTCAGAAATGTTCAATATTTGGTACTTGGCTCGTTGCATTTAACGTTTTTGTTTCTGTATGCGCCCTGACTTATACTCAACATCACCATTCAAAAGAAAAAAGTTCGAACCTGATTCCTGAAAGAACAGACAAAGACGCATGTTTATTTACAGTTATAACTCGTTTATAACTCACGGTGTAGATGTGCCTCTTATCTGACTATAGTTTTTTATTTGGACAGTTTTGTAATAAAAATATTTTCTTCCCCTGGTGATGGTTCCAAGTAATATCAGTCTGATGAGGATAATAATGCATTTATTCTTCCTAATGGGGGGAAATTTTGTGTTTTCATCCTTTATGTGGCCTCATGGTTCTGATATTCATTCATCTCGAAATGTGGTTGTGTTCTGCTTCTCTACTTGCTCAGGTCAAAGTTCAGGTCTAGGGATGTCTGACGACGAGGAAGCGATATCTCTCCCTAAAAGGAGCCGCGTGTTCTATGGAAGTCTGGAGGAAAAAGAGCGGGAGCGTCTGAAGCTCGAGGCGGCTGGTGGCGCCGCTCCCGGTAACGAAGCTGTGAAGGCGGGAATCGATGCAGGAAACATCAACATCTCCTCAGGTGGGTCACAAGGTCAAAGGGTGTCGATACCAGAAGGGATCCCTTATGTTCCCCTTGACCCGGCACAGGAGAGACTCTGGAGATTGAGGAGCGTGTCAGTGAGAGACAGCAGGAGGCGCTAGCAGAGTTTGAGCGGAGGCGGCGTGCCCGACAGATCACGGTCTCCACGGATGACGTCGAGGTTAAAGGGGGGCTCAGGGCCCTCGGCGAACCCATCACATTGTTTGGAGAGGGTCCGGCTGACAGGAGAGAGAGGTGAGTGTCAGTATGATGATGACGAGGGGTTTATGAAAAGGTCGAGCCTATCTATATTCATCAACACTATTGTTTGTTTTTTTTCTTCTAATTATGCTTAATTGATATCATGGTTAATTTAAGGTTTATATTTCAATACTGTATAAAATATTAAGTTTTTTTTTAAATTTAAATTAACATGCAAATCGTCACATTTGGTCATTTTTGTGTTGCAATTAAACCTCCGGCCACTAGATGGCATACGCCATGTCGTTTTCTGCAACTATAAGAACAATAAAATCCCAGCGATGACTGAGGGCGAGAGGATACAGTCGACTCAAGCAGCTTTAAAAGCTAATGTTTGCACATATTTTGGTTTCAAAACAAATGAAAGCAGTTACGACTTTGACTCGTCCTCAGACTGCGAAACATCCTGACGCTGGTCGGACCTGACGCCCTAAAGAAGTCCAGGAAGGACGAGAAGGTCAAGAAGAATCAGGACGAGGTTTGTGAACGTGGGGTGATCCATGATCTCTCACAACGACCAAGACATCAGTTCTCCGTGTTTGTGTTTTTCAGTTTTTACAGACGTGGTACCACGAAGGCTCCACCGCCCTGAGAGACGCGCGGTTCTGGTTGGCCCGATACTCCCTGCCCAGGTGAGCAGCTCGTGAGCGTAAGAGACCCGCGGTCGGCTGATGTTCTTTGTCCTGCAGGGCCATGAAGCGACTGGACGAGGCCCGCGCCCAGAAGGAAGTGACCGACTCGTCGCGGACCGTCCGACAGCAGGAACTCCACAAGAACCTGAGGGTGAGAACCGCTTGTTTGGTTCTCTGACGAGGGCATCGTTTAACTCGTCCCCGACATCCTGCAGAACCTCAACAACTTCTGCAGCCAGATCGGAGACGATCGACCCATCAGCTTCTGCCACTTCAGTCCCGACTCCAGCATGCTGGTGACGGGGTCTTGGTATGAAGCTCCGCCCTCTTCCTGTCTGTGCTGCCCTTGCTAACGTCCTTCCGCCCCCACAGGAGCGGCCTCTGCAAAATATGGTCCGTGCCCGACTGTAGCCTCGTACGCACTCTGAGAGGTGGGTGGGGTTGAGTGATGGTTGTTCTGTTTCTTTGACTCCTCCGCCTGACACCCGGTCCCGACTTGCAGGGCACAACACCAACGTGGGCGCCGTCATGTTCCGCCCACAGGCCGGCGTCTCGCTGAGCAGCAGCGACGTCAGTCTGGCGTCCTGCGCCGCCGACGGAAGCGTCAAACTGTGGAACCTGGAAAGGTACGGTTGGGGGGTGAGGGTTCAGAGGTCATGTTAATGTTTTTGTGTGAGTAAATACATACTTGAATATTACAATATTTTTTCATGATATTTAACAGCAGTGTATCAATATTAATATATATATATATATATATATATATATATATATATATATATTGGCTTTCAAATCATATTTTATTTTTATTGTAGTTTTTACATTGTTAAATATCAATTAAGTGTTAATAAAATTAATTATTTTATTATTATTAATTCATTATTTATTTACTTTTAAAATGAATTATTCAAAGCATTTGTTCATTTTTGTGTTCCAATTGAATTTTGGGCCACTAGATGGCAGCATTCACTACATCCTATGCAGCTAAGGCGACCATAAAATCCTGCAAGATCATGGCGATCTACGAGAGGATACAGTTGGCTTTTAAAGGAAATATTTTGGTTTGAAAACAAATTAAATCAGTGACGACTTCGTCAAGAGTCATGTGGTCTGTGAATTCTGCAACAACAAATACTCGACAATACTACATCCTTGTTACCACAGTATCACAATATATTGCAATATATCACATAGTTGTAGATGAAAACACACACCTTAACTTTCATGTTGTTGCCATAGCGACGAGCCCGTGGCCGACATCGAGGGCCACAATGAGAGAGTGTCCAGGGTCTGCTGGCATCCGTCCGGAAGGTTCCTGGCCACCACCTGGTAAGTTTGCGTCCTAATAAAAGATGGTGTTCACGGTGAGGGGTCAAAGTTAACCGTCTTGTGTTGCAGCTACGACCGCTCATGGAGGCTGTGGGACCTGCAGGTCCGGGAGGAGATTCTGCATCAGGAGGGCCACAGCAAACAAGTCCATGACATCCACTTCCACCCTGACGGAGCGCTGTCGGCGACCGGGTACGCCTCGCTTCAGAGACTGTGTTGTTGCTTACTCTTAGCATTTATGCTAACACTACTGTTTTCTTCATTGTCATGTCTTCCGTGTCCACCAGGGGTCTGGATGCTTTCGGGAGGGTGTGGGACCTCCGGACCGGGCGCTGCATCATCTTCCTGGAGGGACACTTGAGCGAGATCTACAGCGTGAACTTCTCTCCGAACGGGTTCCACATCGCGACGGGAAGCGGAGACAATACCTGCAAACTGTGGGACCTGAGGAACAGGAAGTGCATCTACACGATTCCCTCTCATCAGAACCTGGTCTCCTCCGTTAGATTCCAACGTGAGGTTCAATTCTGTGAAGACATGTTTGATGCGTGTCCTGGTCTCACCTGCATGTGTGTGTGTGTGTGTGTGTGTGTGTGTGTGTGTGTGTGTGTGTGCGCAGCCACAGAAGGCAGCTTCCTGCTGACCGGAGCGTACGACAGCACAGCCAAGGTGTGGACTCACCCGGGCTGGACGCCACTGAAGACGCTCGCCGGACACGAGGGCAAGGTGCGTGAAGGAAGGAATATTGAGTTGTTGGATTTAACATCAAAAACTTTGAATCTTTTAATTTAAATGTTGTTTTTTTAGCATCACATTTTTTTGATTAATTAGATATTTTCTTAAACATTAAATAGTTTAAACACTTTTTCACAACACACAAGTTTGAATTTTCGAAATGTTGAATCCAACATTGAATATTGTGATACTTCTATAGTGATGCAGTACACTGATAATACTTCTATAGTGATGCAGTACACTGATAATACTTCTATAGTGATGCAGTACACTCACATACTTCTATAGTGATTCAGTACTTCATCTGACATACTTTTATAGTGATGTAGTACACTGATAATACATCTATAGTGATTCAGTACTTCTATAGTGATGTAGTACACTGATAATACTTGTATAGAGATGCAGTTCAGTGATAATACTTCTATAGTGTTGTAGTACACTGATAATACTTCTATAGTGATGTAGTACACTGATAATACTTCTATAGTGTTGTAGTACACTGATAATATTTCTATAGTGACGTAGTACTGACATACTTCTATAGTGATGTAGTACACTGATAATACTTCTATAGTGCTGTAGTACACTGACATACTTGTATAGTGATGCAGTACACTGATAATACTTGTATAGTGTTGTAGTACACTGATAATACTTGTATGGTGTTGTAGTACATTGATAATACTTGTAGAGATGTAGTACACTGATAATACTTGTATAGTGTTTCTGTACACTGACATTCTTCTATAGTGATGTAGTACACTAATAATACTTCTATAGTGATGTAGTACACTGATAATACTTGTATAGAGATGCAGTACACTGATAATACTTCTATAGAGATGCAGTACACTGATAATACTTGTATAGAGATGCAGTACACTGATAATACTTCTATAGTGTTGTAGTACACATAAAGGTTGAGTTTAATGAGCTGTTGTGTCTGCAGGTGATGGGTGTGGACATCTCACCTGACGGGAAGCTCATCGCCACCTGTTCGTACGACAGAACCTTCAAGCTCTGGCTGTCAGAGTGATGATGATGATGATGATGATGTCACAGATGGACTATGATGTCACCGTCTACACACTTTTAGTTGATTTTTACCAAAATAAACTTTTTACAGAACGTTGAATGTTTTGTCGTTACTGTTGAAACTTCTTCACCATTGAAGCACTTCTTACTTTCATGATTGTTCAACATGTTGTCTGAGGCCATGGTGCTCAGTCTGAAGATCCTGAGTCATGTATCTGTCTGTAGTGCTGAAGAAAGAGCTGAGCCAAAAGACAACTCTCCATTGACTAGCGATGTGAGTAGATGTTTATTTAACAGCACTGAATTGACATTTAAAAATATTTTATTGTTATGTTAAAGTGTATAAACATTATTTTCAATTAACTATTGGCAGCTTTTTCTCAATTTTGTGTAGCAATTGAACTTCCCGCCGCTAGTTAGTATCAGTCATTACGTCCTCTGCAGCCATGACTGAGGACTAGAGGATACAGTTAGATATCAGCTCAGTCATTCAGGAGAGACTCAGCGTAGAGCCTCCAAACACCTTCACTGCTGAAAACACTCCACCAAATGACAACGAATGACGTCAGTGACTTGCTTCTAAATATATTTTATTGGCCGATGATGTCACAGGAAGATAACTGACGTCACGCCGCAAATGACGCCCCTGTCCTTCAAAATAAGACTCTGCAACAGTTCCCTTCAGTCCTTGACGTCACTCGCGCGCTGCTCCTTGTAGACCACCAGACCTTTGCTGACCAGGTCAGGGACCTCCACGGCGAGCCAGGGTCCGAGGCCCAGAGCCATCAGGTGAGCGAGTCCGAAACGCGGCGCATTTCGGGCCCAAAGAGGGGCGAAGTGTTCCGTCAAGCAGATCTTGCCTCCGCGGTACATCTTGGCGGTCTTCCCGTCCAGCTCCGGGACCGCCACTTCCGGCGCGGTGTCCGGATACGTCACCGGGATGTCAAACTCCAACCGGAACTCGTATCGTAAGAGTTCGTGGATGTACCAGCAGGTTCCTGTCCACCGGGTCCCGTCGGCGTTGGACTCGAGTCGGAACCAGTCGTTGTCTGCCACCTTGTTCTGCTCGACGAACTGGATCAGAACCTGGTACTCCTCCTTCAGTCTCTGCGGCCACAGCGCGCGCTCCCGCGGCCCCGCGTGTGTTTTGAGCAGAGGGATCTGCGCGACTGTGCGGCGCGTGTTCTCATCCGCCATCTGGACCCGCTGATGACGTCCTGTCTTCTGTTTTTAGAGTGACGACTTCCGCTATGATACGTCAACAAGCCCTGGTGACGTTTCCGGTTATACTTTCAAAATAAAAGCAAGAAATTGACGCCCCCTGAAGGATTTCCATCGACAGGTCGATGGTGTGTGTTTTTCTATTATGAGGTATATAGGTTCTATTGAATAATTGAATTCAAAAACTCTTGGGACGCTAAAGGTATTAATAATAATAGTATTATCATCATCATCATCAATTTAATAATTTCCATATTAAAAGGTTTCTTCTTTTTTTTTTAAATTATTTAAATTATAAAAAAAAAGAAAATTCTAAATAAATACACATTGTACACATACATCCGGATATTCTAATTACAATCATAAAAAATAATTATTTTTTTAATTCGCGGTATTTTAATTTCATTATCGTCTGGTGGCACTATTATATTGAATATGTCATATTGAATTACATAGTAATATATTACATTTAGATTTGTTTGTAATTATTTGATTCAGACTCTGTGTGTAAATAAAATCATACATTTAAAAAAAAAGCTTTAATGAATAATTCGAAAAAAAAATACAATTTCAATATATACGTTCTTGAATTCCATTATTTGCCAAAAAAATATTTAAAAGGAAATATATATATATATATATGTCTATTAAAAGTTTCAACATTTGAAATGGGATATTAAACCGTTCTGATGGCCCTGATATTATACAAATATTTCATTTTCCTTCTCTTAAAAATTGTGTATTTTAGTTTCATCAAAAATATATACAAAAAATCTGAGACCTGATGGACTAGGTTTGAATTTCAATATATATTTATTGAATTATCTTAGTTTTGATACAATACATGGTGATACCTTAAATTATTTATTAAAAATACATTTCAGTTGGTTGTTTTTTTTACTTAATGGTGTAATAAATACATTTTTGTGATAAAAAGTGTGTTTCTAACAGTTATTTTTGATGTTTGACATGTTGACAAATACACACTTTCATCAATAGAACTTCTATGTTCTTCCCATGATTACTATGTGCCCCGCCCACTGCATGCCCTTTCTCTCCCCCCTCAATGGTCCTACCCTCTAGCGGGGCAACAGACACAGCAGCAGAGCCAGTTGGACACGAATGGACAGCAATTTCTGTAGCGCTGGAATCGAGGCTCAGCCAGACCTCCATGTGACCATCCATCTTCAGTCGCTTCCTTTTCCAACCACTTGGTGTTCCTCTCCGCCTCCCCTCCAAACACCGACGGATGCATGGAGGTGATTGTCTGCTGAGATTTGACGCCCAGGAACGAGGCCAGGTCCAGGTCCAGACAAGCTGCGCCTCCTTTGGGCCGAGGCGTGTTTTGTCTGCACTGAGGACATGTGATCCACACCTGAGAGGAGCCACAGACGAGACAAGAAGAAGCAGGAGGAAGTAGAGAGCACGAATCATCATCTATATGGTCTTTACTTGTTTTGACATGACGTCATGTCATGTATCTTGACACGGGTCATGTCATGTTGGGAGGTGCCATGTCAATGGAATGTTGTGATACATAATGTTATGTTTTGTTATGTCAAGTATGTTGTGACATGTCATGTAGTGTTGAGAGATGTACAGTTGTGTCATGTATATTGTGAAGTGTTTTGTTATGTTGCGACATGTCATGTATGTTGTTACGCGTCATTTCATATTGTGTCATCCCATGTATGTTGTGACGTGTTCAGTCATCTTGTGATGTGGCCATGTCGTGTTGTGACAGGTTCCCTTTCATGACATGATGTTTCCCGTCGTAACATGATGTTTCCTGTTGTTACATGATGTCTCATCTTGTGACGTGTCCATGTCTTGTCGAGACATGAGTTCCCCATTGTAACTTGTGTCCTGTAGGGAGATGATTCGTCCTATCGTGACATGATGTGTCCAGTCGTGACATGATGTGTCCAGTCGTGACATGATGAGTCATCTTGTGTCGTGTCGTGTTGTGACATGATGTGTCCAGTCGTGACATGATGTGTCCTATCGTGACATGATGTGACCTGTCCTGACATGATGTGTCCTGTCTTGACATGATGTGTCCTGTCGTGACATGATGTTTCCTATAGTGACATGATGTGACCTGTCCTGACATGATGTGTCCTGTCTTGACATGATGTGTCCTGTCGTGACATGATGTGTCCTGTCCTGACATGATGTGTCCAGTCGTGACATGATGTGTCCAGTCGTGACATGATGAGTCATCTTGTGTCGTGTCGTGTTGTGACATGATGTGACCTGTCCTGACATGATGTGTCCTGTCGTGACATGATGTTTCCTATAGTGACATGATGTGACCTGTCCTGACATGATGTGTCCTGTCTTGACATGATGTGTCCTGTCGTGACATGATGTTTCCTATAGTGACATGATGTGACCTGTCCTGACATGATGTGTCCTGTCTTGACATGATGTGTCCTATCGTGACATGATGTGTCCTGTCGTGACATGATGTGTCCTGTCCTGACATGATGTGTCCTGTCGTGACATGATGTGTCCTATCGTGACATGATGTGTCCTGTCGTGACATGATGTGTCCTGTCCTGACATGATGTGTCCTATCGTGACATGATGTGTCCTGTCGTGACATGATGTGTCCTGTCCTGACATGATGTGTCCAGTCGTGACATGATGAGTCATCTTGTGTCGTGTTGTGACATGATGTGTCCAGTCGTGACATGATGTTTCCTATAGTGACATGATGTGTCCTGTCCTGACATGATGTGTCCAGTCGTGACATGATGAGTCATCTTGTGTCGTGTTGTGACATGATGTGTCCTATCGTGACATGATGGGTCCTGTCGTGAAATTATGTTTCCTGTCGTGACATGATGTGTCCTGTCGTGACATGATGTTTCCTATAATGACATGATGTGACCTATCGTGACATGATGTTTCCTGATGCCATCAGTCACCTGTTCGTTGATGACGGCGTCGAGTCTCTTCAGACATGCCTGGCAAAAGGCGTGACCACAGTGTAGTCTCCGTGGTAACCGTGCTGTTAAGTCATAGCTGCTAAAGCACACGATGCAGACCAGGTCCTGTCTCCTTGATGACATCATCATCTGCATGGAAACTGAAGATGCAGGAGGCTCCTCTGCACCTCTGTCGATGCTCTTCACCTGCAGTCAATCACAATGAGCCGCACAGCTTGAAAGAACATAAGCTGATCTCACTTATTTTAAATTGTCGCAACCAATATTAAACATTTTTTAAGGGCGAGGAAGTGAGAAACCTGCTGACGACCAGGTTCAGAAGATACAGGTCCATCATTAGACATGTCTATTCTATCTCATCTTCTCCTGTACCCTCAGCTGCTCCCCCCTCTATCTTGCTTTTCCCAACTCTTTCTTTGACCTTCTCCAGTCATCATCTTCCTCACTCTTCCTCATTATTTGTCGTTCTTCCGCCCTCTCTTCATCCTTTTCCCTTCCTTCCTTCTTCTCTTTCTTTGTGGTCTAAGCTAGTCTCCATGACCTTAACTCTCCATCGTCTCCAGGTTCTCATGCACTAGAGTGTGTGTGTTAAAACACTATCGAGGCAACAGGTGTGTGTCAACCTTACCTGTTGTGACATCACTTCCTCCTTTTGGCTCGTTTTCTTAGCGTTTAGTTTACTCCGAACTTCACATATGGTTTGAGAGGCGAAGATCCTCATCAATGATTCAGTGACTCGTCAATAATGAATCCCTGTGTGTGTGAGTGTGTAAAAGTGTGTGTGTATGCCATGTGTGTGTGTGTCACATTTCAATGTTACTTCTAATTCTGATCGCAGCTGTGAGTGCAGACACTCAGGTGAATGGAAACCTTCTTACGTCCAAATAAAACCAGACACTCAATACAACATGATTACGATTCTATCCTGGAAATGTCATTGAAATACATCCACATGTAGGCAAACTCCACCACTGACACACACTTTATCATTGAAAGTTAGAAATGAGAATTAATCTACTTCATTTTTCAACATCAGTAGATCACAAGTTATTTTTAATTATTGTTGTTGAATGTACATTTATAAGACACATATATGTGTTGCCTTTGAGTATAAATTCATAGATTAGTTTTATTTATTTTTGTCAAGTTTATAAAATAATATCTATGCATAGTTACCAAGTGTACATTCAAAAGTTATTATTTTAATTATTGTTTTGCACTTTATGCTTCTGCTCGGTGCCTCCGGTCGCCTGGAATTTCAACTTGACCCCGGGTGTCAGAGCAGACCCCTCAGTGCCCATTCATAAAACTTGTCTTAAAACCCACCTTCATAGAATTAAAAAAAAAATATGAGACTCTTTAGTTGTTCTTAGTGCCTTTTACTTGTTTTATTAGCTTTTTTTTATATTTTCTTAGTGTTTTTTGTATTATTTTGTGGTATATTTTATGTTCTTGTACAGCACGTCGTGGCAAACTGCTATTATTTTAAAGTGCTATATAAATTAAGCTGAGCTGAGTTGAGTAGAGTATTTTTGTTGAGTGTGTTTATAATATACTCAACTCAACTTTATTTATAAAGCGCTTTAAAAAACAACAACAGTCGTTACAAAGTCCTGTACAGTGACATATAAGAAAGCATAGTTAAAACACACAAAGGTAAAAACAATATAAAATAAAACAAGTAAATAACACTAAAAACAGCTCAGAGTCTCATGCTGTGTTAAAAGCCAGGGAATAAAAGTGTGTTTTAAGACTAGATTTAAAGTAACTGTAAATATATAAAACTTTTATACAATACGGCTCAGGACTAGAGGAGAGAAATCCTTCCAGGCTGTTGCTCCTAAGCTTTGGAACAATCTTCCTCTCTCTTTGTGCTTGATGGATCTACTGACTCCTTTAAGAAACATCTTAAGACGTTTTTATTTGTTCAGGCTTTTCCTTGATTTTCTGGAACTCCTGTTGTGTTATCAGTTTTATCTTGACCTTTAAAGTATATAATTTATTGAATATTGTGTTGATTGTTTAAGCGCTTTGTGACCCTGGTCTGGAAAAGTGCTATATAAATAAAAATGACTTACTTACTTACTTACTTATGTCTTTTATAATAAAAGTGTATGTAATAAATATGTATGTATTGTTGTCGAGTGTATATACACAAATTGATTACGTTATATTAAGTTTATAAGATATTTGTATCTGTTGTCTGAAAGATGCCTTATAAAATAACTTTATTTTTGTTGTGGTTGATGAGGGTAAATCTACAATAAAGTTCTATCTATCTATCTATCTATCTATCTATCTATCTATCTATCTATCTATCTATCTATCTATCTATCTATCTATATGTATTCATTTTTGTTGAATGTATATTCACAAGTTATTTTTATGTATTGTTGTCGAGCGTCAGTGGATAAGTTGTAACATATGGACAGATTGATGTAGAAGAGTGAGGGAGGATACAGTGAGAGAAAGGAGGAGAGTGAATGAGTAATTAGATTGAGTTTAGACTTGGATTGTATCATCTTGTTCTTTCTCTTTATTTCTCTTTGTTCTTGTTCTTATTTTATTTTTTTTTTTTATGAATAATTGCTGTATTGCTGTGTCTAATTTCCAAAGGAGACCTCCTGAGGGATCAATAAAGTTCTACCTAACCTAACCTAATTAGTTGTTTGTAAATATGTTCCGCTAAACGGTGACTTTGAAGTGAATCGTGACAGTGAAGCTTTATAGTTTCTCTTTGACACAGTTACTGACGTCAGTCCAAGAGCTCCACGTGACGTCAGAACACCTGAGCGAACCTGGTCAGTCGTTATCAACACTGTAGCTCTCTGTCGCCCTCTGCTGCCCGTTCTAAACCCAGCTCGTCAAATACAGACGTCGTGTGAACGATTTAACACTATTGTATCGATGTGACGTCAGTGTTGTTGTCCGTGTGTATTTGTTGTTAATTTGACAAAAGCGTGTTCCGCTTCTGTCAATTCTTCAAGGGCGTGACGTCACGAGTCAGCTGCCGGATATCAAACACACGAACTTCCGGGTCACAAGTGAAGCTGGATCAAGAGCTTCCAGATCTCTTGCAATCTCGCGTCTTATCTTGACCTCCGATGGCCTCCCGGCGGCCTGACAGCTTCGACGGCCTCGGCTTCAGCGGGCGCGACGACCCGCTGTACGGGCCCGGTTACCCGCCGAGATCCGCGGACCCGCAGCACCACCACTGGGTCACCACCCCGCCCGACATCCCCGGCAGCCGCAACCTGCACTCGGACGACCGGAACCCGGTTTACGACGACCCTCGATCCGAGCACGGAGGTCCGGGGTTCGGGGGCGGCTTCGAGGCTCCGTTACCCGGGGCTGTCCCAGCAGGTAGGTCAGGGTGAAACTACCGCCTGTAGGGGTCGCTAGAGGAGTGTTTGATGGTGATACCTGTCGTTACAGATCAGCTCAACAAGTTTGTGGGGTTCGGTATTGGACTCGTCAGGTGAGTTCTTAATGGGGTGTCCACATGATGACCTTCATAACGTGTGTTTGTGTAGTTTGTTTACAGAGAACGTCCTCGCTCACCCGTACATCGTCTTCCGGAGACAATGCCAGGTAAGACACACAAAAACACACTGAATTTCCCCTCGCTCTGTCTGATTGGCTGTCGACCTCAGGTGAACTTTCACGGGCGTTGTTACCACCTGACCCCCTTCAGCGCCGTCGCTGTCATGTACAGCATCGCCAAGACTCAGGTACGCTGTCAGATGGACCCGGTGTGTCAGAAACCGAGCCTGTGTGTTAAAGTCAACCTGTGTTTTTTTTTTTTCTTTAGGGGATCCGGTCTCAGTGGAAGGGGATGGGCAGCACCTTCATCGTACACGCCGTCACTCTCGGAGCTGAGGGAGTGATCAGCGAGCTGACCCCGTTCCCACGGTGACCACATGTTTTTCTCCGACAGTCCGTTGATCGAAACACTCGATTGTTTGACGCCTTATTTCCACTTCCTTTACAGAGAGTTTCCACATCGCTGGAGCGTGAAGCAGGTGGCGGGTCACTTCCTGTTGAAGGGGTCAGTGTTTGCATCTCATTACGGTGTTGATGAAGGTGGTGATCATGATGAAGATAATGATGGTGGTAAAGATGAAGAGGATAATAATGGTGGTAGAGATCATTATGATGTTGGACAAGATGGTGATGATGATGATAATGATGGTGGTGAAGATGAAGAGGATAATAATGGTGTTAGAGATCATTATGATGTTGGACAAGATGATGATGATGAGGATAATGATGGTGGTGAAGATGAAGAGGATAATAATGGTGGTATAGATCAATATGATGTTGGACAAGATGGTGATGATGATGATGATGGTGGTGGTGAAGATGAAGAGGATAATAATGGTGGTAGAGATCATTATGATGTTGGACAAGATGATGATGATGATGATAATGATGGTGGTGAAGATGAAGAGGATAATAATGGTGGTATAGATCAATATGATGTTGGACAAGATGGTGATGATGATGATGATGGTGGTGGTGAAGATGGTGAGGTTGAAGATCAAGTTAGTGATTCAATGATTTAACTCAAGGACTTTAATAATTTGATTGCGGTGAAGATGATGATGGTACGTTTCAGTTTCGGATGAAGCTGATTGTCGTGATGGTAGTGAAGATGTTCAACTTGGTGATGACTATGATGATGATGATGATGATGATGAAGTTTATGATCCTGGTGGTGGTGAAGATGATGATGATGATGATAAAGAAGTCAATGATCTTGGTAGTGGTGGTGAAGATGATGATGATGATGATGATGATGATGAAGTTAATGATCATGGTAGTGATGAAGATGATGATGATGATGATAAAGAAGTCAATGATCTTGGTAGTGGTGGTGAAAATGATGATGATGATGATGATGAAGTTAATGATCATGGTGGTGGTAGTGAAGATGATGATGATGATGATGATGAACTTTATGATCCTGGTGGTGGTGAAGATGATGATGATCATGATGATGAAGTTAATGATCATGGTGGTGGTGGTGAAGATGATGATGATCATGATGATGATGATGATGAAGTTTATGATTGTGGTGAAGATGAAGATGATGATGATAAAGATGATGAAGTTAAATATGGATGTTGGTAGTGAAGAGGATGATGATGATGAAGTTAAATATCATGGTAGTGGTAGTGAAGATGATGATGACGATGATGATGATAATGGAATTGAAGATTAAGTTGTTGAACAACGATGATGATGAAGGTGATGAATCAGGACTAACTTGTTCTCTCTGTAATAACAGAATGTCTGCGATGGTGGCGCTGCCATTCTACTGCTCCAGCCTCATCGAGACGGTCCAGGTGAGGCACAGAAGAAGTTGTTCTTCTTGTTTCCGTCACTCACTCCGTCACACCTCGTCCTCAGAGCGAGATCGTGAGGGACGAGTCGACGTCGGGGCTGCTGGACTGTGTCCGAGAAGGAGTTCTGCGACTCCTGGGTGTCGGCGCTCCCCATAGCCGACGTCTACTTCCTCTCAGCTCTTTGCTACTTCCTGTGGCGCTGCACGCCCTGCTGCGGTACAGCGTGTCCGCCTGCGTGCAGCGGGGGGCGCTGTGGCTCCACCAGTGGAAGCAGCAGCGGGGCGGTCAGAACAAGCCCCCGGCCCAGGAGCTGGGCCCGCTGGACGTCTACTTCCCGGAGTTGGCGGCCGCCTGGCTGGGCGCCCTGGTGGCGGACGTCGTGGCGTTTCCTCTGGAGACGGCGCTTCACCGGCTCGCCCTGCAGGGCACGCGCACCATCATCGACGCCACGGACGGAGTCGTCGCCGCGGGTAACGGCGGCAGCCCTCTGGTCCTTCCGGTCAACACGCAGTACGATGGTTTCTCTGACTGTCTGACCAGCATACGCCGCAAAGAAGGCGTGGCGGGGCTGTACCGAGGCCTGGGGGCCATGGCGGCGCAGTACACGGTCCACGCCACCCTGCTGGGGGCTGCTCACGCTCTGCTGAGGCTTCTGCTGCAGGGCGGAGCGGGGGGCTTCAAAGAGACCGCCCCGGTCTACTGAGGGACCCGACGGTGTCACGCCTGCCCAACAACAACAAACTCTTGTTTATACCTGTACGTGCATAGACTTACCAGGTGAGCCGACTGTCGGCACAGGATCTCCACAACTACAGGGCAAGACCTTCATAGACGGCGTTTGTAAAAAGTGTAAAAAAAACAAAACAACAACAACTCAGTTATAGACACTGGATTTCAAAATAAAGGCCCAAATGCTTGTTCACGTGCTTTAAAAAATAATTTATTATTTTTTATTTTACATTAAATGTAAAGATTAAATTGTGTAATCTCAATTACCATTTAAAGTGGGTTTTTTTCTTCTGTTTTTGGCTGGTGTAACGCTGAAAAATGTCCCCCCTGGGATTTCCCTGCATGTGATGTCAGAGGAAAATGTGATTTATCTCAAGGACTCATTTTTAAAATGATTTATTCCATTCACTAGGAGTGATGTTGATTGATAGGTTTTCTTACTTTTATTGGTGCCATTTGTCACAGCAGAAATTTCACACACCAAAAGATCAAACATACATACACATAATGAAAAAAATGTAAAAAATAAATAAATATAAAAATGTTGAAGTCAACAATCTCCTTTTATTTTCATCACAGTATTTCAGATGTTATTGTCTTTTAATCATTGCTCCAGTTGTGCCAACATCAATATATGACAAGTGTTTTTAACTGAGTATTTGACGCCCTATTGCGACTTAAAATGTATAACTTTTAAAGTGTCAAAACAAACGCCCTGCATACCCCGGAACTATTCTAGGCGGAACTTTGGATGTCTGTTGCTGTTTCTCACCGGACGCAGTTGAATTCTCGTCCATCACATGTGCGCCCTGTGCTGCTGGAGTTGTTAGTAAAAAGTGTGTTCGGAAGAAAATCCAACATGCCCGCTAGCAGCGCGCTTTTCTCGGGGTTCCGAGTCTTGGGTCTATATTCGAACCATGTGCCGCACGTGCTTCGGTACCACCAGAAACACCGAGAATTCTACGTGTCGACATCAGTGGGGAAGAGTGTTCACACGTACAACGTAAGTGATGGAGATGCTTGTTTACCTCCTGTTTTATTTCGGACTCGTCTACGGACATTTAAGAAGTAATTGGACCGGAACCGCAGGGCCAGTTGTCTTTTCGAAAAACACCACCATATATTTTCTCTAATGAATATGTGTTGTCACTTCATGTAGTTGTCAGTCCAGAACCAGGACAGCCTAGGGTACCTGATCTACGCATGTGCAGGAGACGAATCAAAAGCATAATAAATGATACATTCATGAAGACATTAATCTCCTAAACGTTATAAAATATAACATATTAAATATGTAGATCTACTACCTTAAATAAAAGGTATTCTTACAGAATCGGAATCTTATTCACTTATTTTCAATTCTATGTTACAGTAAATTACCATCACATTTCATCTATCATCCACCGTATGTGTGTGTGATTTTCTGTTTTATTGCATTGACTAATATCACATTTTAATTAAAAAAAAAAAAAAAAGATATCTTGTATACATTAATTTAATGTTTTTCTTTTAGACACAGTGTATTAAAGTTTTATAATTTTTCAAAGAATAAAAATATTTTGAATCTTTGTGAATATTAGCTGAATATTCTGTACATTGTGTATGTGCTACTTTTGTAATTGACCAATACAAATAAAGCTTTAAAAAATGACTTAATTAAGTAAAGAAATAAATACAGTTAGCCAAAGTCACCACTTGTAGTCGCTATCCTATGAAACATGTATATATGATTCCATCAATAATATTCTCTTGTATCAGGTACTCACGTTTAAAAAAAAAAGTATGCTATTTTACTGTATAACAGCACATAATAATGTAATAATATTAATGTTAATGTTCCAAGTCATTGTTGATTATTGCTTTGAGGATGTACGTTTTTTCAATAAAGTTTTCTTGCAAACTGTCTATTTAAAAAAAGAGAAACTTTATTGAAAAACCTGTTTTGACGGTAGTATAAACGTGTCTCACATGATAATGTTTGTTGCAGGTCTCTCGACTGGGGATCGTCTCTGTCAGTAAGTCTCGTCCCTTCATCATCGGTCAGAAATGTGCTGTGATCTCTGATTGGCTGCTGTCGTTCATCCAGGTAACAGCCTCCACGATGACATCACGTGTCTGGCAGCCGACAGGATGTTGGCGTTTGTTGCCACCGGTCAATTGATCAGTGCCATCGCTAGGAACAAGGAGGTAGAGTTTTTATTTCTGTGAATATGAATTCCTGAGCTGTCAGTCAAATGTGTTTCTGGCGAGCAGGTGGTCCAGCGATACAAGGCCCACCAACACGAGGTCCGGCTGCTGCTTCCCTTGGGCGACCAGCTGATCTCTGCTGACTCCGGCGGGGAGGTCATCGTGTGGGACGTCCAGGAGGCCGGTGAGATGACATGGAAAAGAAAACGTTGACCGAACACTTCTTACCCATAATGCTTTGCTACAGAGATTTACCTGAGGCTGCAGTTTGAGCCCGCCTCCTTTGACCTGTCGGCCATCATGCATCCCAGCACCTACCTGAACAAGGTGCTGCTGGGAAGTTCCCAGGGTGCCCTGCAGCTGTGGAACATCAAGACCAGGTGTGTGGACTTGTTGCGAGCCCTCCTGGTTTGATCACCTGACATGCTCTTAACTCTGTCCATCTCTCTCAGTACTTTGTTGTTCACCTTCCCGGGCTGGTCAGCAGGGGTCACTGCTCTGCAGCAGGTGAGCGCAGGTGTCGACCTCCTCGGTCTAGTCTCACTACTAACGATTGATGACATCACTACAGACACCAGCTGTGGATGTGGTGGCTGTCGGCACGGCAACAGGACGCATCGTCGTCCACAACATCAGACTGGACAACACGCTCATGAGCTTCACCCAAGACTGGGGGCCAATCACAGCGCTCGCTTTCAGAACAGGTGCTTTATCTTCTTCATTAACTTATCTTCCTTCTCTACCTTCTCTTTTCTTTCTCATAACCTTCTCTCCTCTTTACCTTCTCTTATTTTCATCACATATTCTCTACTCTTTGTCTTCATCACATCCTCCCCCAAACTTCTCTTCCTCATCACTTTTGTCACTTCATTGTCGCCTTTTTCACTTCCTCTCCTTCGTCTCATAACCCTCTCTTCCTCATCACCTTTTTTTTTTCTCATCACCTACTCTTCTCTTTCTCATTACCTTATCTTCGTCGCATCTTTTCTCTTCTTCACCTTCATCACTTCCTCTTAATACCTTCTCTTCCTCATCATCTCCTCTCCTTCTTCTCATCATCTTCTCTTCCTCATCATCTCCTCTCCTTCTTCTCATCATCTCCTCTCCTTTTTCTCATCACCTTCTCTTCCTCATCACCTTCTCTCTTTCTCATCACCTACTCTTCTCTTTCTCATTACCTTATCTTCGTTGCATCTTTTCTCCTCTTCACCTTCATCACTTCCTCTTCCCACCTTCTCTTCCTCGTCCCATTTGTCACTTCTTCATCACTTTTGTCTCGTCCTCTATCCTCTTCCCCTTCATTGCTTTTGCACTCTTACCTTGTCTCTCTTCCTCCTCTTCGCTGCACTCACTCCCTCGTCCTGGTCACTCTGGTCACATCCTTTTATTTGCAGACGGACCTCCTGTCATGGTGTCAGCCAGTCCTCAGGGTCACTTGGCATTCTGGGACCTGGAGCGTCAGCAGCTGGTCGCTCAGCAGAGAAATGCTCACAACTCGTCTGTTGCCGGGGCGACGTTCCTGCAGGGAGAACCATTGTTGGTGACCAACGGAGCTGACAACGCCATCAAGGTCAGACTCACTCACCTCAACCTCTTCCTCAACTGCCCCCCCGCCCCCCACCCACACTAACCCACACAGGAACTCTGTCCAGGTGTGGATCTTTGACCAGGAGGGAGGCGGAGCCAGACTTCTGCGTCATCGCCAGGGCCACAGTGCCCCGCCCACCGTTATCAATCACCATGGCGACGATGGCAAGAACATTCTGAGTGCAGGTGAGCAAATCTTTGTGTAAAGTTCAGGAATCTGGGTGGTAACTCTGAGGTCACTGAGTTCATCTGTTTAGTTTAGCTAACTTGTGTGCTCACCTCTGCTAACTTATTGATGACTATTCCCCCTATAGGTCAAGACGGGACACTGCAGTCGTTTTCAACCGTACATGACCGATTCAACAAGAGCCTGGGCCACGGTAACACACACACACACACACACACACACACAGACACACAGACACACACACACACACACAACATTGCAAATATACCAAATTATGACGTTTATAGTAAAGAACTTAGATAATGTATTTTTTTTTTCAATTGGAATTAAAATATCACACTCTTGTGTTTGTAAATAAAAATAAAAAAATCCTTTTGAAACTTGTTTTGCAATGTTTTAATTTAATTGTTTATATAAGTCATACTTTCAATAAACAAATTATAAGAAATGCTTAAAAATACATTTTAAGTGAAAAAAATATATAGTTTTAACAATTGAAATGTGAAATTCCACCAAAGGCTTAATTTGTCCCAAACATATTCACGTCAACATCTTGTCACACAAATAAACTTGGATTCTTCTTTCAAGGCTCCATAAATAAGAAGAAAGAGAAGAAAAGGGGGCGGAGCCTCCTGTACGAGGAGCTGCGACTTCCTCCAATCATGACGTTCTCCTCAGGTGTGACATCAGAAAACTTGATTGACTGTCGTCTATAGATGGATAATTATTTCTATAAATGGACAGCTCTGCCTCGGCAGTCGGACTGGGACGGGATCGTCGCGTGTCATCGCGGTCGTCTCGCTGCCACCACCTGGAACTATCAGAGGTGCACCATGGGAGCTCATCAGCTGAAGAGTGAGAGCAGTTCCAGGACCTCTGTTGCCAAGGTACGTCAATCAAATAATTGTTCCTCTCAGAAATGGGATGAGGAGCGAGGTCACCCCATGTAGCTTGTGAGAGGAATGTTTGGGCCTCTCTGCTGCCCCCGCGACCTGACCCGGGATGAGTGGAAGAAGACGATAATCCTGACTTTGTGTTCACACAGGTCGTCGACATCACTTCCTGTGGAAACTTTGCTGTGATTGGCTCCTCGTGTGGCCGCGTTGATGTCTACAACATGCAGTCTGGACTCCACCGCGGCTCTTTTGGTGACGAGCAGAAAGGTGAGTTGACCTCCGACCCCCTTGTCTCATACCAACTGATGATGTCTCCGCTGAGGTTTCCTCCTAAGTCTCCTCCTATGACTATTCTGATGTCTCTTCTGGGACTTCTTTCTCCTGATGTCTCCTCTAATATCTCCCAACTCTCCTGATGTCTCCTATAATGTCTCTTCTTAAGTCTCCTCTAATATCTAATTTATCTCCTGATGTCTCTTCTAATATCTCCTTTCTCTCCTGATGTCTCCTATAATGTCTCCTCTGATGTCTCCTCTGATGTCTCTTCTAATGCCTTCTCTCTCCTGATGTCTCCTATAAAATCTCTCCTGATGTCTCCTCTAATATCTTCTTTCTCTCCTGATGTCTCCTCTGATGTCTTCTTTCTCTCCTGGTGTCTCCTCTGATGTCTCTTCTAATGCCTTCTCTCTCCTGATGTCTCCTATAAAATCTCTCCTGATGTCTCCTCTAATATCTTCTTTCTCTCCTGATGTCTCCTCTGATGTCTCCTTTCTCTCCTGGTGTCTCCTCTAATGTCTCTTCTGATGTCTTCTCTCTCCTGATGTCTTCTATAATGTCTCTTCTGATGTCTCCTCTAATATCTTTTTTCTCTCCTGATGTCTTGTCTAATGTCTCTTCTGATGTCTTCTCTCTCCTGATGTCTCCTATAATGTCTCTTCTGATGTCTCCTCTAATATCTTTTTTCTCTCCTGATGTCTCCTATAACGTCTCTTCTGATGTCTTCTCTCCTGATGTCTCCTATAATGTCTCTTCTGATGTCTCCTCTAATATCTTTTTTCTCTCCTGATGTCTCGTCTAATGTCTCTTCTGATGTCTTCTCTCTCCTGATGTCTCCTATAATGTCTCTTCTGATGTCTCCTCTAATATCTTTTTTCTCTCCTGATGTCTCGTCTAATGTCTCTTCTGATGTCTTCTCTCTCCTGATGTCTCCTATAATGTCTCTTCTGATGTCTCCTCTAATATCTTTTTTCTCTCCCGATGTCTCCTATAATGTCTCCTCTGATGTCTCCTTTCTCTCCTGATGTCTCCTATAATGTCTCCTCTCTCTCCTCATGTCTCCTATAATGTCTCCTCTGATGTCTACTCTCTCTCCTCATGTCTCCTATAATGTCTCCTCTCTCTCTCCTGATGTATCCTATAATGTCTCCTCTGATGTCTCAGCTCATGGTGGAGCTGTGCGCGGTGTTGCCACGGACTCAGTGAATCAGCTGACCTTCTCCGTGGCGTCCGATCGTCTACTGAAATTCTGGCGCTTTAAGAGTCGGAAACAGGAAGAAGAGATGCAGTTAACGGCGCCCCCTGCCAGCATTCTGCTGCACAGAGAGAGGTAGCTCCGCCGTATTTTGTTTGACCAAAAAATCTGTTGAGCCACAGGAGGGCTCAGGTTCCAGTCCTAGATTATTGTGACGTCGCCCTGTCGGTTGAGTCTCGGGTCGACTAACTAAACATCTCCTCAGCGGCATGTTGGCGGTGACGCTGGACGACTTCTCCACGCTGGTGGTGGACGTGGAAACCAGACGAGTTGTGAGGAAGTTTGCTGGCCACCGGGGCAACATCACCGGCATGGTAGGTGCTCATGCTAGTCCTTAGATGACGACTCATCCCTCATGATGATGCGTTCCTTGACAGACGTTCAGTCCAGACGGACGCTGGCTCATCACCACGGCGATGGACTGTACAGTCCGGACCTGGGACCTACCTTCTGGAAGGTAAAGCTCTCTTCTTCTCACTCTCTCTGTCCCGGGGCCTCAAGTACAAAGAAGTTTGTGGGTCTTCTACTAAATACGCACGTCCACGTAGAATTATTCGCATCCTCGCTTGTTCCTTTCCACGCCATCATTTACATATTTAAATCATATTTAAATTAACTAGTTTTACAAATGAACAAATCATGTGTTTTTCAAGGAGATCGCTCCGATCACACGAGGTAAACCGGCTTCTGCTGTTTTCATTCTGTTCTTTGTTCAAACGGACGTGATGTTGTTTCACAAGAACGTCTGTGACTCATAGAGGCGACTTGAAGCGATCAGTTTGTTATATTATAAAAACAAGCTCATAATTCCTTCTTTTTTACTGAATAGCATGAAAAAGCGGATTAAGATATTCCGTATAAAATGATCGATGTTGTCTTAAAATATAGTCTATAAATAAAGATCATCAGTTCGGTAAATGAGAACATATTTATTCGTTTGTGAATAATTTAATATCCACTTGTGTAACTACAAACACTTAGTACACGAGGCCCCTGGTCTTCTTTTGTTCTTCTTTGGTTTTCTTCTCTCTGTCCACACCTCCTAACATCTCTCCGGTCACACTTCGACCTCCGTTCTCCATCAGTCTGGTCGACTGCTTCCTGGTTGCCATGGCGCCCGTGGCGGTGTCCATGTCGCCGACTGGAGACTTCCTGGCGACGGCTCACGTGGACAGCGTGGGCCTGTACCTGTGGTAAGAAGTGATCACACAGATGGAAAGAATGATTTTACAACTTTACATGGAATTAAAAAACAGATGTGTTGCTTCTGTACCTTGGATATAATAATAATCAAACCTGTTGAATTGTTGAGAAGTACAACTTGGAACGATGAGGTTTTATAATTCAACAGACAATAATTATTTTTTTTTGGGGACAGAAGGATTTACTAAAATGCCAAATGATGGCTTATATTTAGACACAAAATACAATTTTCAGAAATATGGTAGATATTTGGTATAAAGGTCAGACTTCATCTTAACCCTCCAGTCTATGGTAATAACAGTTTTACTCCTGGTAGGAAGGTATTGGTTTAACAATTTGCAGCAACAAATGAATATTCATAGAGCTCATAAATGGACTAAATATTCCTCTTCTTTAAATATCTAAATGTGAGAAGTTGTGTTAGATAAATTGGAAACTAAGAGGAAATGTGAGTTAAAGATACATTTAAGAAAGTAATAATAGCCTAAGTTATGTTTCCATTATCAGTCCTAAATAAAATAATGGAATGCTGCTTTGCAGGGGAAAATATCAACTGAAATTTAGAAAAAACATGTGAGAAAGCTAATGAGATGATACTTATTTATGAAAGAATACAAACCGATCGGTTCCCACCGGTACTTAACAATTATTTAAAGGCAATTAATTAATACATTTAAAACCAAATCAAAATGTCTAAAATCCCATTTTCAACAATAAACGTTATATTATATCAGAATCAGAAACATTTATTTCCCGTGTACACCTGATAATATTTTAATTCGGATTCAAATCTCCACATAGTTGATGACATTTATTAGGTTTTATGAAAAAAAAAACATTATTGGAAACTTGGAAAAGTTTGTCTCTAAACATATATAATTATTTTTAAATTCTGGTTGATCGTCGAGTTGGTCTTAAATGAAATAATTATTAGAAAGTTCTGTCGCTCACTGCATCCCATCCCTGCAGGACCAACAGGAGTCTATGTGGACCGGTGGGGCTCCGGCCTCTTCCCGCGGACTACCAGCCTGAAGTGGAGATGTTGCCTGGGGTGACCTTGGACGACGAAGAGCAGGAAGTATCTACGGAGGAGATGGACGACACGTATCAGTCTGCCGAGCAGTTGGGGGCGGAGCTTGTGACGCTGTCGCTGATGCCCGAGTCTCGCTGGAAGAGTCTTCTGCACCTGGACGCCATCAAGGTGACTTTCTGAGCTGCTTCGGCGCCGTCAGTCAAGCTAACGTTCTCTTTGTGCTTTGTCCGTTTTAAGAAGCGGAACAAACCCCCCGCGCCAGTCGCAGCGACGGCGCCGTTCCTGCTGCCCACCATCCCTGGACTGAACCCCCGCTTCGCTCTGCCCACAGAACCAAACCAGGAGGCTCAGGTAGGACTCGACGTCTTGTCAAGTCACGACTCGTGTGAACATCTTCTCCTGGTTTGTGTCTCAAGTCGAAGGTTATTAATTGGGGCATGGCTGCGCAAAGGTCAAAGTTCATGGCCAGTCTGGAGGCGGGGTTGGACTCCGGCTCATGTGAGTTCAAAGACAATCTCTCGTAGAAGATCGAAATCAAAACTAGTTGCGTTTCTAGACGAGGAGTCGCGCCGCCTGCTGAGGGAGTCCGGTCCGTCCGCCGTCTCCATCGAGATCACCAGCCTGACCCCCGAAGGGGGCGGAGCCAGTGAGCTCATGCTGGCTTTCCTTCAGATGATTGACAGCATGTTGACGAGCGGGAAGGACTTCGACCTGGCACACTCGTACCTGGCTCTCTTCCTGAAGGTGAGGAACCTGTTTGAAGCTTTAATGCTGGTTTTCTAAGATTTTTTTTTTTTTTTCTTTCCCCCCACAGATGCATCTGCGCGCCGTCACTCAAGACGACGTCGTCATGGCAGCGCTGATTAAACTCTCGCAGCGACTAGAAGAACGCTGGAAAGATCTGCGCACGTCCCTGGACCAGTCGCTGTGTCTCCTCTCGTACACCAAGTCATCGCTGCTTTGATAAAATGTGTTCTTTCATTAAAACTTTATTTACTACAAGTCAGTTTCACACGTTATTAACGCAATCGTGGTCAGACTTTACACACACGCTCGCTTCAGCGCCTCCTCGCCAACCGTAGTTAATCACATTAATATGGAACATAAACGATCTAAAGAAACTAGACATGGCTCCTTCATTGTGTCAGTAACTGCAGACAAAAGTTGTTAGACAGTCAAAGTCATATTCGTCCATCTGCAGAGGAGGCGTTGTAGCGGCGCGTGTAAAGGGTTCCTGGAGTCACATGACCTCGGGCACTTGTGGCAGGAGGGCGGGGGTGTCGAGGGTCTCACAGTTTGCTCATCTGACCCATCAGCTTCTCCAGTTTGATGGCGAGCGTCATGTCTCCTTTGATTCGCAGCTTCCCAGCCATGAAGGCCATGGTGGGCTTCAGCTTCCCTGCAACACAGGCCGTTAGCAAACGACGCCGCCGCAGCCGCCAAGCAACGCGGAGACCCACCTGCGAACATCTTGGTGAAGTCGTCTGAGTTCATCGTCATGACGACGTCCGCCTTCTCGGCGGGCGGGCCCTGACCCACCTGACCACTACCACTCTTCAGGTCCAGATACCAGACTCCCGGGTTCTCGCCTGATGACATCAGAGTCGCTCAGATCAGAATATTGACTTTAACATTTTATAATTGAAGTATATAATTTGCATATTGAACGTTAGTTTTTATAATTACAATCTTTTAAGTTTTTTTGTACACACACAAGTGTTATATTCTAATTTCATAAACATTTGTAAGATGTTTTTAATTTGTAGCCTTTACCTTCATTATTATGCACTATTATACCAACATTTTATAATGAATTTAAAAGGCTATGAAAAATATTTTTTTAAACAAACCTCAAATCTAAAAAAGTATGTTATATAAAATAAGTAATTTTGTAATTCAATGTATTAAAAAAATCGAATTCAACCTTTCAATTTACAGTAATTTAATTAAATTATACAATTTCAACCTTTCAAAAAAAGAAAAAATTAACCAAAATGATTTAATGCTTAAAATAATCAAATCAAAGCGATAAATAATAAATTAAAATGATAAACTCAACCAATATTCTGATGACTTAGACACACCTTAGGTGTCACATGACGTCGTACCTGACAGGTCGAACTGGTAAACCCCCTGAGTGGACTTGACGACGTCCTCGTTGATGACTTGACGGATGACATTGAACGTCGCTTCGATGGGTCCGCCAGCAGGGGGCGGTGCTGAGGTCGATGGCGCTTTGAAAGCCGGCGTCGCACCTGTTGACGAGAGACGGGTCGTGAGCCGAGGGGTCGTGAGCCGAGGGTCAGCTGTGCAGGTGGAGGACAGACTGCAGTACCGTGCTTCTCCAAATGTTCCACCAGTTGCTCCGGAGTCTCGTCCAGGAAGAAGTCGGGGAGCAGAGGGTGACCTGAGACCAGAGAGGAGCCGAGTGAGCGACAGAGGTCGAATCTCGGCGCATTCAAACCCTGAACAGTCAGACATGTGGTCTAGGTTTTTAAACGTTCACTCAATGTCTACTCACTCTCATGTTGACTAATGGTTGGGATTATTTTCATCTTAATTTGTTCCTTTTTGGAGTTAGTGTTTACACTGAGCTCACGATATTTATTTAGTGTTTACTGTCGGTTTAGCATGTTTGCCTTTTAGCTTCGGTTAAAGAAACAATCTAAAAATGATTGATGGCGAGATGAAGCCTCATGAACCACTGAAGATTTGCTCTACTACGCCATCAAGTGGACAATAAGTGTGCAGCTCTGACATCATTTTGCTTAATTGATTCAGAATCAGGACCAGAAACTTTTATTGCCATAATATACGATTTGTTAGACTAGGAAAGATATTAGTTTTTTATTTTGTTAAACATAATGTATACATATTTACAACCATTACAGACCATACTGTTGTTGGGACATATTTTTGTTGATAATTTTGATACATAAATGCATTTTTTATAAACACAACTTTATTCTCTTGGACGAATGATCAAGTGTATTTTTTAGGAACTCAATTAAATCGTAGAAATATTAAAAGGTAGTAAATACTTCAGAATAAACTCTCTGGTGTCAATTATATAAGAATATAAATACTGTCTAAACAAAAATAAAACAAGAGTTAGCTTATTTTTCAATGTTTAGTTCTTTAACATAATGTTTTGTATTGTGACTAATGCCAAGAACTTAAAAAAGCAATATGTATCACAATATTATTTTTAAAACAATAACCTAAAAATACAAACGCGGGGAATTGATCCTGAGATCCTTTTGTTTCAAAGCCCCAAAAATCGTCCTGGATTACTCGACACATGCTTTGAAGCCTCGACACCGTTAGACACGTCACTACAAGAGTGGGAAGAGTTTGACGAATAATCAAGAAGTACTGTCAATCAAACAATGATTGATGGATGGATTGTTCATCTAAACATGTGTCTAGACCCTCATGTTTTAGTGAAGAACAAGAATCCAGACAAAGTAAAATATCGTATTTTACGAGTGATCGTAAGTGACCAACGGAACCAAACGTGAATAAAAATGTTTTATATTAATGATTCTTTGTCAAAATTATGGAAGTTTCTCCATTTCTTGTTAAAATATTTATTAAGCGTCTAATTATTATTTTTAATAATTAAATCCAGGTTGCAGTGAATATGGGTTGTATTTTTTTTTCTTCTAATAATTTAATTTTAAAACGGTCAAATTTTTGTTTGTTTGTTTTGAGTTTGACTTTCCAACTCAAATAATTCAAAAATAAATTTGAGAATAATCCAATTTTCAGCAAATCATGTGATCGTCTTTGTACTAGTTTGGTAATGTCTTGAAGCAAAATTATACCACCAACTTCATTTTAAATTTAAAAGTCAAGAGATTCTAAAAAAAAAATTTGAATTTTGAAAATATTAATTTTGAATTATTTCAATTAGAATATAAAATATTTTAACGTTTTAATGAAATCAAAAACAAATTCAAGCTTTCTTATATATAAAAAACACTTTATATAATAATCAATATTATTAAATATTTTAATAAAGAAATCCAAACATTTGATCCGACTGAAGAAGTGTGTGTGAGCTCACCTGGCTTCACGGCGTACTGGTCGAAGTCTTGGACCCCTCTCTCCCTCAGCAGGTCCTCGTCCACCACGAAGCGCCCGGTAAAGTTCGACTCGCCGGTCAGGATGGCGTACGCGGCGTCGGCCATGATGTCCACTTTCCGACACTGGTTTCCCACGCCTTCGCCACCGAGCATGTCCATCGCCGCCGTCTGGATCGCTGAAAGAAACGCGGTCAGCGCGTCCTTCGAGGAGTCGCAGGGACCGCGGCCGGGACTCACCTGTCTTGGGCCAGAGAGCGTTGACTGCGATCTGACCTCTGAACTCCTCAGCCATCCCCAGGACACACATGGACATTCCATACTTGGCCATGGTGTACGCTGCAACAGGAGCAGTGATGTCGTTGGCTCGGGTCAGAGTGCGCGCGTGGACGCGGCTCACCTGTGTGGTTCTTGAACCAGACGGGGTTGAGGTTGAGGGGGGGGGACAGGTTCAGGATGTGGGGCGAGCGACTCTTGAGCAAGTGAGGGATCACCAGCTTGGACCTGGAAACAAAAAGTTGATCAGGGGTCACAGGGTGGGGGTCGTGGGGGGGTTACTTACGTCAGGTAGGTTCCGCGCAGGTTAATCCCCAGCATCAGGTCCACCTTCTTCATGGGGGTCTCGAGAGTGCCCGTCAGGTTGATGGCGCTTGCGTTGTTCACCAGGATGTCGATGCCTGAGGGTCACATGCGAGGGGTGAAGGTACGGGAATGGGGCCCCGGCGCGTTTGACATGACTCACCTCCGAACGTCTCAAGAGTTTTCTGGACGGCGGCGTCGACCTGCTGTTCGTCACGGATGTCCACCACGCACGGCAACGCCTTCCCGCCCGCCTCCTCCACTGAGACCCCCAGACATTTGTCATTCTTGTGTCCGTGTGTGTGCGTGCGTTCTTCAGTACCTACCCTCCTTGGCGGCGGTGTAAATGGTTCCGGGCAACTTGGGGTGAGGCTCGGCGGTCTTGGCGGCGATGACGATGTTGGCTCCATCTCTGGCTGCCTTCAGCGCGATGGCTTTACCGATGCCTCGACTGGCGCCGGTGATGAAGAGGG
Source organism: Callionymus lyra (assembly GCF_982586985.1). Classification (NCBI taxonomy): domain Eukaryota; kingdom Metazoa; phylum Chordata; class Actinopteri; order Syngnathiformes; family Callionymidae; genus Callionymus; species Callionymus lyra. The sequence continues at coordinate 11,167,512 of NC_141822.1, forward strand.
TCAGGCCCGCGAGTTTCCTGAAACGACACACAGCTTCAGGACCTTCTCCAACTCCTTCAAGAAACATCTTAAGACGTTTTTATTTGTTCTTTTCCTTGATTTTCTGGATCTCCTGTTGTGTTATCAGTTTTATCTTGACCTTTAAATTATATACTTTATTGAAAATTGTTTTGATTGTTTAAGCGCTTTGTGACCCTGGTCTGGAAAAGCACTATATAAATACAAATTACTTACAGTGCTTATGAACGTCTGCGCAAGCCCCGCCCTCCTCCACCGAACCAGCCGGTTTCATGACCTTTGACCTCATCCAGAACCAGTTCAGTTATAACCACACGTGCATTATATATTTTAGTTTAATTTATAGTTTATTTTAACCACAAACGTAGGGATTCTTCTGCGGATATGACCTCATAACTGGAGGCGTCGCGACACAAACACATGCTAGTCCAACAGATTCTCTCAAATTCTCACAAACTCTGGCGCACAACAGGAAGAAACGAAGCGGAAGTAGATCTTTTATCTGACAGGACGACAAGAGGGTTCGCGTCTGGAGAAGGAATGGACTCACCCTGTGTTCGGAAGCATCTTTCTTGCAGGTTGTGGATCTGACTTCCAGGCAACCTTTCACCCACTTGAAACGCTAGCGGATGTGACGTTGATCAACTTCCCGTTTCACGACGACCTGCAAAATAAAAGCCTCCCAACTGTCTTATCACCAGCAGGTGTCGCACCAGGAGTCGTTCAGGTCGTTTTTTTTTTGACACCGGAAAACGAATGTCACGAGCCAGATGTGACGTCAGGAAGTGTGGAGGCGAGATCGGTAGTCTTCATGACGGTTCAGGTAAGTTTCGCATCTTTTTTGAGTCACTCTTTTATCGTATCCGGAGGTGACGTCATTTAGCTTTTCAATGCATATCACGTGGAACCGACTTGTGTGTTCTTTTGTGTTTGTGATAGTTTGTTGTTACTTTATTGATCATCCAGAATACATGAGGTGCCGAGGATGCGCAGTGTTGGTTATGACGTTCCAGGATCTTGATCACGAGGGATTCACTGAACGTTGAATGACACAAACAAAAATGTATTAACAAAAGCATTAAAAAATACAATTACAGTGCTAAGGCTTTTTAATGCATTTTATATTTCTTTCAATTAAAGTTTAAAAAAAATCGTTGCGAGTTTACTCTCTATGGTTTAAGAACTTTGGAAAATAAACTCATTATGAAATATAGATTGATATATTTGCACTTGTGAATAAAAATGTACCAAGGATGACAATATAATTTACTTTATCTGGAACAAAACCACAAATAATGTCCTTCAGCAAAAAGGGCTCCAGTCTCACAGACGTTTCTATTTGTTCAGGCTTTTCCTTGGTTTTCTGGAACTCCTGTTGTGTTATCAGTTTTATCTTGATCTTTAAATTATATACTTTATTGAATATTGTATTATATTACTTTGTGACCCTGGTCTGGAAAAGCGCTATACAAATAAAAATTACTTACTTACTTACCTACTAGTGTGTACAAAGTGCTGCAGATTATATTGAAAACATGAGTCGTATTTTCACTCTCTCCACAATCATTTGTTTCTGTCGCCTCAGGTGTGTGTGCTGTACTTCGCCAAAAGCTCTGAGCTGACCGGCGTGAGGGAGGAGTGTGTTACTGTCCCGACACCCATCAGTACCTGCGACCTGTGGAGCCTCCTGCTAGAGCGACACCCCAGGTGACCTTTCACCCTCCCAAGCCTGTCCACAACAACATGTGCCCTTTTTTCTCTGCCAACCTTTCTCCCTGCTCTGTTTACTTGTGTACAGAACACTCACACACACAGGGTTAAGGAAAATATTGATACACTTGTAGTGGTTTTGATTGTTAAAGTGCTTTGTGACCCTGGTCTAAAAAGGTGCTTAACAAATAACTTTTACTTACTTACACTACAATAGAATATTTTCATGATACCTTATTGATATTCAACAGCACTGTACCAATTTGTATTATTATCTTTGTTTTCAAATCATAGTAGATTTTTATCCTAGTTATTTTATGGTTTATATTTCAGTAACTGGTGTATGAAATAATTTGATGAAAAAAACATTTTTTAGTAAGTATTTATAATTATCAAGCAAAAATCCTGTTCGATCTCGGCAATGACTGAGAACGAGAGGATACAGTCGATTCCAGCTCATTATAAAAGTTGATGTTTAGACATATGTTGGTGTTTATTTTGCTTTTAGGCAGCAATTAAACATCTAATGGAAGCAGTTATTATGTCCTATGCAGCTGAAGGAACAATAAAATCCAGGATGGTCCCGATGTTGAGGACGAGAGGATACTCCAGCAGCTTTTGGGGGGAAATATTTTGTTTTTTAAAACAAATGCAAGCAGTTACGACTTCATTAATAATCACGTGATTCACGTCAAAGTCAAGTACTCGGACAATCTTGCATCACCTTGACCTCAAACCTTGTTTGTGTGTAGGTTGTGTGTCCTGCAGGGTCAGGTGGTGTTGGCAGTGCGTCAGGAATACGTTGCCATCGACGGTCAGCTGGTGACGTTAGCGGACGGAGACGAGGTGGCCGTGATTCCTCCTTTGAGCGGAGGGTAAAATGTCACAGGACGCCTCACCTGAGGATGGGCGGAGCTTATTCAAGGTGACCCGGGACCCGCTGTCGGTACAAGAAGTGTATGAAAGTGCTGTCAGTCCTACTTGTGGAGCTGTGTCAATGTTTGTAGGTATGTCGGTGTGTAACTGTTGTGCGTGTCACAGGATTCAAGATCTTATTATTGTGTTTGTTTGTACACAGGTACGACTCGGGAGGAGGAGCTGGATGGGAGGACAGTTGTTAGTCTGGAGTACGAGGCGTACGAAGGCATGGTCCAATCACAATTCACCAAGTTGTGCGAGGACATCAGAGGGCGCTGGCCGAGCGTGAGGCACTTGTGTGCACAACACCGACTCGGGTTTGCATGATGCCAGGGGTGATATCGGGGGGGCTAACTAGTAAAGCTAACTAGACCAAAGCTAACCGTAGCCTCTCTGTCCAGGTTGGTGGGAGTGGGTGAGGCGAGTGTCGTCGTGGCGATCTCGTCTCCTCATCGTCACGACAGTCACAGCGCCATTCAACACTTTGTTGCCGAGCTGAAGGCCAAACTCCCCATCTGGAAGCAGGTGAACCTCCGGGAGCAGCTGAGCCAGTACTTAAGGCTCAACCTGTGTGTGTTTTTGCAGGAAGTATACGACTCTGACGAGAAGCAGTGGAAGCAGAACAAGGAGTGTAGCTGGTCTTCATAAGTGACCAAAAGACTGGATTTCAAAATAAAGCACATGTCATCTAAAAGTGTTTGTGTTGGTTTTATGAGCCTGACTCGCCTGTCCTTGTTTTTCTGGAACTCCTGTTGTGTTATCAGTTTTATCTTGATCTTTAAAATATATACTTTATTGAATATTGTTTTGATTGTTTAAGCGCTTTGTGACCCAGGTCTGGAAAAGCGTTTTATAGATAAAAATTACTTACTTACTTACTTACTGTCACGGGTGCGATTCTGCAAATGCCCACCAGGAGGCAAGCGTGCCAAAAAAACAAGTAAGTAAGTAAGTAATTTTTATTTATAAAGCGCTTTTCCAGACCAGGGTAACAAAGCGCTTAAACAATCAAAACAATATTCAATAAAGTATATACTTTAAAGGGCAAGATAAAACTGATAACACAACAGGAGTTCCAAAAAATCAAGGAAAATCCTGTTTTAATTGACATTGAGCAGTAAAGTTTCCCATGATGGTTCAAGACACTGTAAATTAATATTAAAACTGGACCACTTGTATTGACGTGACACAAGTCACTATTTTCTATCTGGTATTGAAAGCAGAACCAGCGCCTTTCACACGTGTATCTCAGCAGGTCTTTGTTATGTTTTAAGACGAGATTTCATTGGACAGGTATGTTTACGATCCAAAGGTTGTGCTCAACCATGAAGGTAGAAATGTCTTCGCGACGTTAACACGTTAAGACATTAGAAAGTCTAAGACACAACAAACAGACTCTTATTGTGAAGTAAACAGGAAAAGCCTCTACGTTGATTCCGGGCCGCCCCCGCCCTACCCCCCGATTAGTCAGCTGACCGTCCGTCGGCCGGTCTGCTGACTCTGAGACCCCCCCTCCCCCCAACCCCCCCCAACTCTCGAGTCCTGAACCCACACCTGAAGAAACCAGAAGGCGGTCGGCCCCCGCGCCCTCCGCTCCCGGACCTCCGTCGTCTGCATCCGGATCAGCGGCCTGAGGCGGATCACCTACCCCCCCCTCGTCAACACGGACTCTCTGATCGCTCCCGAGGCCGGTCGGTTCTGACCGTGGTTGTGATCGCGGACGACGGCGTCCAAGAGCTAGGAGGCCCCGGTGGATACACCATGGAGCTGCTGGAGGTCGCCATGCAAGCTCTGGCCGGGTTCGGCTTCATCCTCTTCGGCGTCCTGTGGCTCATGCATCTCATGTCTATTTTCTACGTGTGAGTACGAGCTAAGCTAAGAGGCTAACACTCTCGTCCCGCTGCTGTCGAAGCACCTGCTCTCAGGGGCAGGAAACGTGACGGATGCTCGGTCAGGTGTTTTGGGGCGCTGTCCCCGCCGAACATCCGGTCACTCGTGTGTCCGAAATAGAAGCGGGTTTTAGACCCTGATGATGGGGGGGGTAAGAATGGAATCCAGGATGACCATGAAGACAGAAGACCTTGGGACCATATAACCGTGAATGGATGAAGATCTGAACACTTAGGTAGAGATGGTGTTACACAGTGTAGGTTCAAAGTAGATTTCTCTGGAGACCATGTGACAATAGAACTCATGGTACATTAATAATGTAACTTTTTGTCATACAACACGTGTCAATAATGGAGCTCGTTTATTGAAACCTTCATTCTGACTTGAATGAAGGGAGAATTTGTGAATTTTGAAACTGAGGATGAGCAAAAAAAATGAGTGAATAAGATTAAGAATTAAAGCAGGCAAATATCAAAGATAACTACCTTCAAAAGAGACTTGAAACTACTGACAAAACAAAGAGTATATGCTATATTGTATTGGGACTAAAATAGATGTAAAGTGAAACTCCTGTTGTGTTATCAGTTTTATCTTGATCTTTAAAGTATATACTTTATTGAATATTGTTTTGATTGTTTAAGCGCTTTGTGACCCTGGTCTGGAAAAGCGCTATACAAATAAAAATTACTTACTTACTTTAAAAAGCAAAGTGACGTGTATCACATATATACCAACAGTTGTAGCTTACAAGGTTGATAGGTGGATGGATATAACTTTATTGATCCCTCAGGAGGTTTCCAGGGAAATTGTTTATCTTTTACCCGCATCTTTTACTCACTTTTTCAGAATCGATGCTCCTCTGAATCGCCTAACAAAGTTACTTCCTTGATCTGTAACACATGCTGTAACTTTTCCCTTAATCTTGTCAGAAATGTTATCAAATCGTCGTCGAACTATTTTAGGTTATAAAAAACATTTGGGCAGCCGTTTTCATTCTTGGCTCCAAACACGGGACACATTTATCTTGGGGGGGGGGAGTCCATTCATGTTGCATATAAAAGAATTGATGAACGTGAAAAAGAAAGAATTTTTTCTTCTTTGCGTTGCTGGCCTGTGACTGATGATGCAGACGACTCGTGGTTTCCCGCTTGAGCCGGACTAGGTTGTCCGTGTCACATGACCATTCATCTGCAAAGAAATCGTGCCTCAAAGGTTCAAATCCTGCAGTTGTCGTGTTAAGATCGAACATATATTTCCCTGGTGTCACACAGGTGTAACCCTGCTGTTGCGCAATCTTCCACAGGTGTATTTGTTTACAAAACAAGATGGAGATGAACGTCTCGGAGCCGCTGACGAGTAGTTTGGTGGTGACGAAGTTCTAGAACACGAGTCCAAAAACGTTACATCATGGCTGGAAAATGTCAAAATGTCACATGTGTGTCAAGGGATCAGAGCAGGATCGTTCTTGTAAAGCGTCTTTGTGTAACCCGTCGTGTAAACCGAGAGTGTTTGTTTTATGGTTTATTTTGACTAATGATAAAGCTCAACACTGCTGACCACCTTGTTTCCGCCTTTGTAGGAGGCTCCATCTGAACCGCAAGAGGTCGGAGGTCAAACCCTCCTTTGTTCACTCCGGTGTTTCCCTCCTCAAGCCCCTGAAGGGTGTCGACCCGAACCTAATCTCTAACCTGGAGACCTTTTTCACACTGGACTACCCAAAGGTACGACTCGCTCTTCTCTGGCTCGGGACCTTGTTTGACCTTGTTTGACCTTCTTCTCCTTCAGTTCGAGATCCTGCTCTGTGTTCAAGACAAGGATGACCCGGCAGTGGATGTTTGCAAGAAACTTCTGGGGAAATATCCAAACGTTGATGCCCGACTTTTTACTGGTGAGAGACAAGAGTCACCAGAGATATTATTTTAGTTTAAGCATTGAATGGTTGAATTTCAAATGTTGAAACTTGAATGTGATTTCTTGAAAAATTGCATTCAATCATTTATATATTGGAAGTTTTTTATTTTATTTTTCTATTTTAATAATTGAATATTTCCTAAATTAATTAATTTTTTTAATGTATGAATGCTGTCAATGTTATATTGTTGTATTGTATTGTTATATATGTTATAAGGCTACAAATATGTGTTTATATTTTTTTATTATTCAAATATCAAATTCTGTGTGAAAATAGTAGAATAATAGAAAAAAAGTAGATTTATTTTCAAAAATATAGAATTTTCTTTTAACAATTATTTAAAAAACAAAACAAAGTTAAGCTTTCTATGTAGAATTTATTGAATTAAATTTTTTTTTTTTTTAAATGTAATCCCTTAAAAACAACAACAACATAAAAATAAAATAAAAGTTTAAACATATTACAAATATTCTTATGTACTTCCACAGAGATTAGAACTAGGTTTTCGATTAAAGTAAATTGACTTATTTAAACGGCTCTTAACCGTTGTTACTGACTTCTCTCAGTCATTTTTTCGTTGCTTTCTGGTTGTGACTCCTGTCTTTTGTTTCCAGGAGGAAAGAAGGTCGGGATCAACCCAAAGATCAACAACCTGATGCCGGGCTATGAAGGCGCCAAGTACGGTCTGGTCTGGATCTGTGACAGCGGCATCCGAGGTTTGAGTCCAAGCAGTCGTCGCTCGCGCCGACGCCGTCGCTAACACTCGTCTCTCCGCAGTGAAGCCCGACACTCTCACCGACATGACCAATCAGATGACCGAGAAGGTGGGTCTGGTTCATGGGCTGCCGTACGTCGCCGACCGCCAGGGCTTCGCCGCCACATTGGAGCAGGTGAAGGAAGCGTTTTGTCGGCACGATCGGGTGACGATGTGGTCGGACCCTCGAGTGATATCGTCCCTAACCCCTGACAGGTTTACTTCGGCACCTCCCACCCTCGCTCCTACATCTCGGCCAACGTCACAGGGATCAAGTGTGTGACGGGGATGTCTTGTCTCATGAGGAAAGAGGTTCTGGACCAGGCGGGGGGGCTGGTGGCGTTCGCTCAGTACATCGCTGAGGATTACTTCATGGCCAAGGCCATCGCCGACAGGTGCGTACAGTACACTTTCTACATGATGACATCACACACCGCAAACCCTAATGTCTTTTTTTATGAAATATTCTGACTGCAGTGGAGAGAAATATTTGGAAAATTTACCGTTTGTCACTTCCTGGTCAGGTGACTTTTATCTCAACAGAATTGATGTGTCTCAAATCGCATACTACTCTTAGTATACTAGAAGGTAGTATGCATCAGGATAGTGTACGTACTAACTAGTACGCAAATTCTCCACAGATAGTATGTCTCAAATCAAACACTGCTGCTACGCACTAACCGTAAATCACAGGACAGCTTCTTCTTCTACTTATATTTAACGATGGTTGCAACCAGCTGTTTGAACGCTATCGCCACCTGCTGGCAGCACGTTTTGCAAGTTTGGAAAAAGGAATAAAGAAAAAATAAGAGAATCGAAATATTCGCGAGATATTTAAGCTGGTATCAGCACCGAAGACGTGTCGTCCTTCTACTGCTGCTGAAAATGCACCTGTAAGTATATGTATATATATATGCATTTATATATGACGTAACTTCCGTTTAAAACTTCATTAAGATGGAGCCATTTAGGGTGGTTAGTGTCCATCGAACCATGCTCAGTTTTGTGGGCGTGTTAGTACGGCAATTTAGTGTGCATGGCGCACTAAATTTCGCATACTAAGAATTGAGACGCACTTACGCACTAAAAATACTAACTTTGAGTACGCTAGTATGCGCTTTGAGACACAGCAAATGTCTTTGTCATGTGTTGACGCCGCTCATTGGCTGAAAAGTGTTTGACTTCAAATATTTAAATTGTGATTACAATGAAATACAAACATGTTAGTGACTAAGGGGGGCGGAGTTTCCAAATAAATAGTAAAATTGTATGGTAAACGTATTGATTACTCAAAGTAAGTTAAATATAGCCAAGACACAGACAATGTTCCCTCCAGGCACCCATTTAAAAGGTTTGTTCGCTCATATGAAAAACCTTTAAAAGGTCGTTTGCAGCGTGTGACGTCATCAAGTATGAAACGCCTTGATCGAAATGGTCCAACGACGTTGGATTATGGCTGGAATTCTGGGTAACGTTCTTTTTATCACTCAGAGGCTGGAAGTTCTCTATGGCAACGCAGGTGGCGCTGCAGAACTCTGGCTCTTATTCTATCGGCCAGTTTCAGTCCCGCATGATCAGGTACGACTCAAAACACCGATGAAAGTCTTTTAACCTCCTCTAAGCCTCTTTAACCCGGCGCGTTCGTTTTGGCAGGTGGACCAAGCTCAGGATCAACATGCTTCCCGGGACGGTGCTGGAGCCCGTGTCCGAGTGTTTCCTGGCGAGTCTCATCATCGGCTGGGCCGTCCATTACGTGTTCCGGTGGGACATGATGGTCTTCTTCATGTGTCACTGTCTGGCCTGGTTCATCGCCGACTACATCCAGCTGACCGGGGTTCAGGTCTGTGTCCGTTGGGTGGTCAGGGGTGGAACGTTTGGTGCTCACTAACCTTGCTGGTCCTGCAGGGCGGCGCTCTGTGCTTCTCCAAGCTGGACTTCGCCGTGGCCTGGTTCATCAGGGAGTCGATGGCGGTTCAGATCTTCCTGTCGGCCTTGTGGGACCCGACCATTAGCTGGAGGACGGGTCGGTACCGTCTCCGCTGTGGAGGCACTGCTGAGGAGATCCTGGACGTGTAGTTTCAACGATGCCTCTTGGGAACAGACTGATACTTGTTTTTAGTGTGCGTATGCGTGTGCGTGTGTGTGTGTGTGTGTGTGTGAGAGAGAGAGTGCATGTGTGTGTTTTTATCTATTTATGTTCTTTTTGGTGCTAACTTTATTAAGGAACGACCAGCCAATCAGAATGCTCATTGGCCAAAATGTTATGAGAAGAAATGGGTTTTTGTGTCTTTATTTTAAAATGCTGGACCTTCTTTGTTGTTCAGCTGTCCAATCCCAACGCTGCCTGTCTGTCATGTGACCTCTTCTTAGCAGATGCTAAAAAGTGAAAAATATTCCAAAAGATGTTTTCTGGAGATGCCGTGTCGTCGGCGACGGAAGGAACGATGAAACTGTGAACTTTGCTCTTTTGAAATAATGAAGTTGTTGGTAGCTGTTGCTGTGACAACCAACATTTGTCCGCACATTTCAGATCATTTTTAATTTGTTTTCACCTCAGATTTGTGTCAAAAGTTGTGAAAAAAAAGAAGTCATTGTTCTGTCGAAAGTGAAAAACTAAAAGGTCAAATTCTTCAGTATTGTTACATTTCACGACCAGTAAGTCGTAAAACACACAGTGGCTAAACAAACATTTCAAAACAGTGTATGTGTGTGTGTAGCTTTAGGCTCTTGCACAGCCGCGCGGGGTTTGGTTGATGACACTATCGCTTCGTGTCGGACGAGCCCTTAGGTTAGTTATTATGGTTATAAATTGTAGATTTTTTTATTTTTATTTGTTCTTTTGTACCACTCATCTGCTGTCTGAACAGAACAGCCACAGTTCAACACTGACTTGGACTCGCCACAATAAAAGTTTTAACTCTGGAAACGAGCTGTTGTGATCATGAGCAGTGAGCAAACCTGTTTGATTTGTTTATTTAAACCAGGGGTTCTCGACTTAACTGGCAGCTAGCTGGGTTTTTTTTATTATCTTTGACAAATGTAATTTGTTGTTAATGTTTCATGTATGTGTGTGTGGTTTCACTGAAGTTTGGACATTTTTGTTAAACAATGTGTGATTATATTTGATAAATCTGATCCATTTTAACTACAATCAAAGCAATATAAATTATAATAGTCCCTGGGATTATCTAAATACCTTAACTATCAGACCAGACTGTCCTTGAGTCCCTTGCTTTGAGAGGTTTATAGATCGATGGATAAACTTTATTGATCCCTCTGGAGGATAGATTCATAAAACAAGAACAAAGTGCAATAAAAAGAAATCGAAGATGACACAATCTAAAGATATGGAACATAGATCATTGAAAATTAACGAAGATTAACCTAGAATAGAATAATCTTTTCACTCCACTCCTGCCCCCAAACTCAGAATTAAACAGCCTAATAGCACGAGGAATGAATGAGTCCCTGTCTATTAATTTTGCATCATGGGAGGAGCATTCGTGCTCCATCTGCTTCTCTGCTCACTGATGACAGTGTTCAGAGGATGATGTCAACATCTGTCTGTCACCAACTTCATCTATGATCTTTCTGTGTCAATGTTATTATTTTAGTTTCAAGCCATTTTTCGGCTCTCTATTGGCACAAGATTCTATGTTCCATCGCTCTTACACTTGTTCAGAACAACGCAACAGAAGGAAGTTTAGCATCTAACCAGAAGCGCAAGTGCCAGATAATATTTACAACACAAATAAATATATGAGACGGTTTGAAACATTAGTGAATGTGTTTAGCTGTCTCAGCGTATCCACTCCTTTTTTTCCTTTTTTCTTACTTGACTTGTATCAGATACATGCTTTAAAATGCTTCTTCCACAGCATTAAATTTAATTATTGAAAGTGGTTATCTGAAAAGATGGAGGGCAGAGAGAAGGATGAGGAGGAGAGCCTGAGGAAGGAAGAGACAGGAGGGACCAGAGGATCTGAGGAGAAACGGAAGGGGGCGGGGGGAGCAGACAGAGCGAATGTAAGATGGCGGACGAAGAACAAAATAAAGTTCTGGACTTGTAAAACTCGTTTTTTTCTATCTTTCCCGCCACCACGACAGTTGCAACGACTGGTTCCATGGTTTTACGGTAATCCTGGGTTATCGGGAGGTGGTTCCGAGATGTTCGCGGGACTCTCTGACGGATAAAAGGAACTTTTTCTCCACAACGTTGAGGTAAGCTAACGCTAGCTTCTTGCTAGCTGTTTGTTGTGGTCACTGTGCTGGTTCAACTCGGGGCCCGACAGAAGTGACACTGCTTTTCTGTGCATGTTTAAAAATAATACCTATTCCAAGATTAACGATGAAGTTCCCCGTTTAGTGCTATTTCCAAGCTTCGTTGCTGCTGCCTCTGCTATTGTCTCGATATGAGCTCTAAGACTTTTCTAGTGACTTCTCTACAGAGGCTTTAAACCAACCTTTTGCATGGAGACATTTTCTTATCTGTTTTCTCTTTAACATCAGCATTACCGTTGTACTGAAGCGAGATTTGACTCCAGGGGTAAAATCTTTTGGACTTCCTCTGCAAACGTGAGAAACACGAGTGTTTATACGCGGACAGGAAGCCCTCAATTGTCCTGAATGGGGGTGTTATGTATAGCATAGGCAGTGATGGAGACGTTTTGTTGGTTCAACTTTACCTGTTACATGTGATATATATGTAGCACTGTACTCCCCATTTCCATGTCACAGTATGAAAACATTGGTTTTTAGTTGTGAGGGTTATGTGACATTTGACCATGAGCAGACATACATGTTTCAGAAACACAAACTCAGTGTAAACAGAACATAGGTTTTTTTTTGTGGTGGCAGTGCAGAATAAAAAAGAGAAAGAATAAGCAATAGAAACACAGAACCACGCACAAAGGCAGCTGTTCTGTGGCTGATAGTGTATAACTCCTGCCTATATAAGATTAGATTGTATATAACTTTATCGATCCTTTTAGATATTAGAGTACCACATTAGCCACTTTAACACTGGAGGAACATTCAGGGACTGTTCAGAACTACCCAGTCTTTGAGTAATGGTGGGACCAATTACAATAGTATAACGTATAGATTGATAAGTTTAATATTGCAATATTCTTCCTAAAGATACAATATAGTTATTCAAAAGTACTGTATTGATATATGTTTGTTTTCTCATCAATTTTTTATTTTTTATTTACAATTAACTTGCAAATTTTCCAGGCGTTTGTTTACTTTTGTGTTGCAATTAAACTTCCGATGGCAGCAGCCCTTACATCCTCTGCGTCTGATGGAAGAATGAAATCCATTGATGTCACAGTGTTGACTGAGGAAAAGAGGATACAGGCTACTTTTAAAGCTTATGTTTGGAGATATTTTGGGTTCAAAACATCTTCGTCAAGAGTCATGTTATTAGTCAATTCTGCAAAACCAGAGTCAAGTACCCGACAATACTACAAATATATCCTTGTTCCTACAGTATCACATTATATCACATCTTTACCCGTACAGGATATGTATGGTATCGCCAGCTTCTTGTCAATACACACCCCTACAAAGTAGTCCAGGGTTAACCAGGGTCGGTATGATTTGCCCGAGGCAAGATGCATCTTATTTAATCCCTGTGACGTAATATTGCAAAACAACCATTGGAGCAAGAATTGCAGAGTTAAATTGTCTAATATGTGTTTAAACCAACGCCCCAAAACAACTTGCAGATATTAACACAGACTTCATGAGCCTTATCAGTGAGTGTTTGGCAGAGAATGGTTTCTTCTTTGTGGATCGCATGCATACAGATGGAGTGGGACTTTGGGCCGTACATGCTCCTTTTTTTGTGAAATCGGCCTAAAGGAGAGAGTGAGCTCCAAGCTTCAGGCTAAAGTTTCAATGTTCCATCATTATCCCAGTACCACGAACACGCTGCAGTCCTGATTTTCAGTAGTTAGTGAAACTGCCTTTTGAGTGTTTTAAGACGAGTGAAAGGCCTACATAGGCTTAGAGCGTCATAGTCTCTGCAGTAGCTGACATTTATACAGTACTACCCAAGTCTGACAGCCTCCTTCCTGGTCAAGGCTTCCTTCCTGCCCTAATCAGCTGCTATTGTGTGAACAATTGACGCATACCTCAAAAATGGAAATCACACAGACCAGTTTGTGAGTCACTGCACAATTAATTAGACAATTTTCTGTGTGTTTTACAGTGCGAATGTCAATGTAAGGTTTCCAGCTCAGTCTTATTGACTTGATAAATACAAGTGCGAATACGGAAAAACTAGCTCCGAGCAACTTACTTGGATTAGTTGAGAATGAGGACAAACTAAGATTTGTTTCATCTGATGTGAAATTAATCATATGATATACTTCAGGATTAAATGTAGTAATTTCATAGTCTGTGCCATCTAATATAATGATAGTAATGTCATTCTTGGTAAAGAAATGTTTCAAATGTGTGATTACATTAAATATCAAGTCTTGAAAGCTGAACTCAATCATAGGGTTATCACGATACCAAAATGTCAGTAGTTGATACCATTTTATTAAATAACAAAACCAACAATCAATACTTTCACATTGAAAGAGTGTTGATGGTAATGTTTTTTTCCTTATAGCACAAATAAACAAAATCAACAACTATTATACATGCAAACATTGTTGAGCAGCCTTTATGTATAATAAAACAATTGTCATCTCATTAAATGTGCAAATGGATAACAAAACCTTCAACTATTATTATTTACATTCAAAGTAACAGTGGCAGTGCAGCATTCAAGAATAGTAAAAAAAAGAAAAGAACATATATTTTATCTTTGACTTTAAATACTTTCTGTGACTCTTAGCTGCAGTCTGGGCTTCTAGTTGGTGTCATTCAACTGATACTGTGAAGGAAAAGCTAAACGTTTTTTTCATTTCAAATGACATAAACTTGGCAACGTTCAGAAAGCATCTCATAATGTTACATTACACAACTGTATCGTCACATTGCATTAACATAATGTCAAGCATTAGAAACGTCTGTAGTGAGTGTTGTTAGTTTAGTGATGTTTGAAGTGTTTACTTTTTTTGTTCCGAAACCTCGAAGATACCGCTTGCAGGACAGGTTTTAAGGGTTAATAATTACTCCACATTCATCCGCCTCAACCCCAATATAGTTTCAAATGTGACCTCGAATGGGTGGTTTACCAATAGGGCTAGTTGTTGTGTTTTTACTCGAAATAGCCTAAGCCATTGTAGCCATTTTATACTGCCATAGTCGGTTCTAGCAAGAACTTCTATTGTTATATTTTTAGCGTGTATTGGTTTTTCTGACAGCCCTACTCTATCACGTATTCTTTTTTTTAGGACATCTAAACATGGTCTACTTATTTTAGAATGGTCTACGACCACGCATATATGAGATATTTTGTCAAAATAATTAGATTTGCCCAGAAGGCTTGTATAGCATGGGCAGTGATGGAGACGTTTGGTGGTTCAACTGCTGTTATGTTTTGAAGTGGATTGTGCCTGTTTTTATATCTTGCTCAAATCTTATTGGAGCTCTATGTGCATCCAACAGAAATTTGTAAAGTGAATAAGACTTGTGTTAAGAATTTCACACCTACAAACTAATGAGTCAAGTCACAATTGTAGTTCAGACATGAAATCGTCCATGTGACTGAGAGTCAGAGCGGCAACTCTATCAAATGAGTGTGTAAAAAAAAATAGTTTAGGACCCAAAACATAATTGGGATTTGAATGTGAAGGACCTTGACTAAACTGGTTCTCTAGCTTGTAATGCCACTGTGTGTGTGTGTGTGTGTGGTGCATGGGTGCGTGTGTGTGTCAGCCTGCAGTATCACCAGTGCATCCTGGGAGAAGGAGGGGTGACCCCTCCCTCCAGCACTTCTCTCTGTGCTGTGATTGGCTGTTGCTGGTCAGCTGATCAGTCAGATTCAGAGAGGAGCTGATGGAGGAGACAGCGATGGGGTGAGCCTCCATTTTCTCTCTTTCTATTCCTCTACTGGCCTCCTGCTCCTCCTCACACCTCTGTGTGGCTTCTCAGGAGGAGTCTGTATGTACCAGGAGGATTAGCCAGAAGGGGACGGAGGGACAGGGGGTCTGGCTGGTTTTTGCTATTGTCTGTCGTTCTGTTATCTGTTGGGATGAAGGGGGGAGGGGAGGGAGGATGAGATGATGGAGTAAGGAAGGAAATGATGGCGAGGGGGGTTCGGTTCCGAATTCTAGTTCTGACGATGGTTATTCAGCAGGACATTTGTGCTAGGGTTATTTTGTCGGTATTTGGGCCCAGTCCTGGTTCAGTTCTTGGTCTTGAGTCTTTCTAATAGCTCTGGTTGATGACCTATATTTTGGTCAAGGCCCTTATTCATGTCTTTTCCCTGATCTAAAAGGGATTCTTTATCTAGTTCCAGTTTAAGATCAAATTTAGCTTCAGGTCACTTTCTGGTCTCTGACATAAAGCCCTGTCCTGGTTTTAGTCTTCAATCTAAATTCCCATCCTGATGTTCATGTTCTGTTTCTCAATCTATAGTCAAGTCCATCATATGTTTTGATCCATCTCATCTACTTGTTAGAGGGAGCTTAACTGTCATGTGATTCCCTGAGGTGGACTTAACACTCTCGAGCTAAAGGCTGTGACTGTCCAGATGTGGCTTCTGTCAGGAGCCTCTGATCAGATCCAGGAATTGCTGTTCAGACCAATGTCTCTCTGTCTCTTCAGGTCAGTTCTGTGTTCTCCATTATGGCGGCAGCATCCTACGATCAGCTATTGAGGCAGGTGGAGGTACTGAAGATGGAAAACTCAAACCTGCGACAGGAGCTGCAAGACAACTCGAACCACCTGACTAAACTGGAGACCGAAGCATCTAACATGAAGGTCTGTGTCACACACAAGTCATGAAGATCTTTGCTGCTCATGTGTTCAGATATATATCTTTTTTTATAAAAAAAATAAATAAATGAATATGCACTTAAACACCCACAATCTACTACTCTCTTGTGTCATGGAAGTTGCTTTTGTCCTGGTTGAAGTTGACCTTGAATAGCATAAGGGATAATGAAATAAATGGTGTGAAAGGACAAAAGCACATACTTCAGTGATACTCTGAGCAGCATTCCAGAAGTTGATGTGCAACGGAGAAAAATGTTCATGAAGGGAAGGTTTTGCTGATCTCAGTATCTTGCTCTCACAGAGTAGTTCCTGTGTTGTTCAAGGAATGAAATAGATCTACCACTACATTGTATTTAGTGGTGGCTAAAGCTCTCTGCAAGTCTGCAGTAATCTCCCTTTTTTTAAGCGATGAGCTCCAGGCTCTTCTTACTTTACTGGTCATTCAAGATCTGCCCTGTAGGGGGACACAATTTGATCAAGGTGCTGTCAACAAGAAGGGTTGCAAGGATCAGTGATGCTATGAAAAAAAAAATGGGTTGGGGCATTAAAAAAAAACCTCACAATGACACTGCTAGACCCGATGGATCTGGACCAGTTCTTTCTGGAATGTTTGATTACTTGACCGAGACTGTCACATGTCTGAAGCATGGAGTTGAAGATTTCACAGAGGACAGCTGATAAGCACTTTGCTTTAAGGAAGACGTAGAGGCTTCCTTGTGACTTTCTCAATAGTCAATCCCACTTTACTGTATTTGACAATGACAATGTGCTCAGTCTTTTGTGAAAATATCTCTCTGGAAATTAACCGTAAACATGTGAATTCGCTTTATATATAACATTGCCTTGCATGTGAGAATTGGGCGCCAGAGTTTGCATCTCAGAGAGCTGAGTTTACCTCATAAACTTTAGGTACAATTCCACAATTAACATTCTTGATGTTAAAACAGTTTAAAAATCAAAAATGGGGTTTGGATGAGAGTCAAGGAACGACTGCACAATCATGTTTATTTACCGAGACACCACAACTGATGACGACTGTAGATGTCATGAGACGCTTTTCTTTTAAACAGATGCAAGCAACCGATATCACATCCAGACATCCTGCATTTGTTTTATTTGTGCTCATATATGGACTAACCATGGAATGCATCTACACACCTACACTTTCATGTGGTTACAGACACAATACACATCCAATGCAATCAATTCATGTTGGTGACCTACAACATGTGGGTCTTTTTCTCAGCTAATGAATGAATGAATGTATCATAATTATACATCATCAGTACTTGATGACACATTATGCTCCAATTAGACAATAAAACACTGCTTTTATTAGTAGTTGTATGTACACTCTTTCATGAAATGCTTCTGTGAGCTGTTGTTACAAAGGAAGAAAATATGACTGTTTTCTTTCAGGAAGTATTGAAACAGCTACAGGGAAATGCGGAGGAGGAATCTGGAGACCCATTAAAGGAGAGATTTAAAGGTATTCTTCCCAAAATATTGAAGTAAAGAGAAAGATTACATGCACATTAGAGTACATTTAAAGTAGAAACATAAAGAGGAAATGACAAAAGAAAAATCTAAATCAAATGAAACAGTTGGAAGTGTAGAAGAAATTGTACTTAAACAACATGTGTATTAACAAATCTAAACAATGCTCTATATGTAGGAAGATGATCAGGCAAAATTCTTGTATTTTCATGATATCAAGTTTTTTTTAAGGATTATACTTTAAACTTTACTCATCTATAATTTGAAACAACGAAGGATACGTCTGAACAGCCTGACAAAGATGTCGACAAAGAGCTTCAGGAAGTTTGAGGAACCTGTACACCAGGATGAAATACAGAAGACCATGTCTTCACTACAGTCAGGCAAAGCTCCTGGTCCAACAACTTCACCTCAGAGATCAATAAGAAATTCTCTTATTCTCAGCATGTTTGTGACCGACCCCCCATAGTTAATCTCTCTTTCCTCCTTCAGTCTCAACCACTGGGCTGCCATCAAGCACTGTCTCGCCTCCTGGTCCTGTCTATCTCTCACCGTCTGTTGCTAAGTGTGTCTTCTCTTCACAGACATGAGCCTGGACCCTGCAGCTTTGAGATCCCGATCCAGACCTCCTGTGCCTGCATCATCTTCATCCAGCTCATCCTCTTCTGGTCTGGGAACACCCGCAGGGGCCACTGGAACCTCCAGCTCAGCTGGCATTGCTGGGCCCAGAAGAGGAGTTGTGTCAGTGAGCCGAGAAGTCGGACATGACCGTTGCCTTGAGGAGCTGGAGAAGGAACGGTACTGTTACTCTTTAGCAATTCCCCTAAATCTGTTGATCCATCGAACTACAGCCTACTAACTAGTCTTTTTTCCTTTTGCTCTGTGGCTGCAGCTCACTCTTGTTGGCTGAACTAGAGAAGGAGGAGAAGGAGAAGGGCTGGTACTACGCACAGCTCCAGAACCTGACCAAGAGGATCGACAGTCTTTCACTTAATGAGAATGTAAACAACCACACAAACATGTTCATCAACATGCGTTGGTTGAACAAGAGTGCAAAGTTAACATTTTAATTCATTATTTTGTTTTATTTATTTAATTTACATCCTTTACATCAGTAAAGTGTTTTTATACAATCGTACATTAGGGTTGGTCAAGAGCTCTATGAGTAGACTATACCTCTTTTTTATCTAAACCCTCAGCTGGGACGTATTCCTGTTTTGATTCTGCTTATTGACTCTTGACTATTTTCAACTATTCTATGGTTAAAGTAGAGAAAAAGAGTAAGAATTTCTTAAAGCATACAAAACAACATCAAGGACATCTGCTCTGAAGAGAAACCACAATTGGAAAAATGGATGCTGTTTAAACATTCTCCCTTTAATGACAAAATAAAAAAATCAACAACATGATTGGTTATAGTTACAACAAACATGGTAGATGAACATACTGAATGTACAGGTTTTAAATCAACATTGACAAAAAACAAACATTGTTTCTCTTCTGCTAACAACAGTAGGCCATGTTAGGTGTCATTTTGAAAATCCGCAGACAAAGTTATCAGTTTAACAATCAATAAAGTTCTACCTAACCTAAAAATCGTCACTTTATCCTCGTGCTCAGTTTAAGAAGGTGATTGGTTAAAACAAACTTGCACCAAGTTGTCAAAGTCAGACTTTTGATTGTTATCATTGCACTTGTGCTCTTGAGGAAATGGTGTTTTTATCAAATAAAAGCAAAAGACTAGTGCCATACCTACTTTGAATCCCTGACTACTGACATCCAGGCGAAATCCTGTAGAACTTATATTTGTGCATCATCTTGATGAGAAGAGGCTACTTGTCCATGGTGTGTTCATGTTTTATAAAGACCTCAAAACACGACAATTGACGGGACTCTCTGCAGCTGTCAGGTTCTCACCAATGCGATGTTCTGCTTTCAGTTCACTCTGCAGACTGACATGAGTCGGCGTCAGTTGGAGTTTGAGGCGAGACAGATCCGCTCAGCAATGGAGGAGCAACTGGGATCATGTCAGGAGATGGAGCGCAGAGCACAGGTGAGATGGACTGTCCTGGCACTGACCCCGAGACTCTGAAAGCTCCTCTTTGATCTGATCCTAACACGGCCCCTGGTTGGGTTGAAACTATGCATCAATGTTTTGTATTAAATTATCTTTTCACGTCCACAAATTTCTTTCTGTTGAAAATGAAAGCTAAATAACTGAAAGGGTATTAAGAAATTGACAAAAAATGTACTTCCTTATCTTCAAACACTCCTTAACACATTATCATACAGAAGATTAATTTACATTGTAAACAAGCATTCCCAATAGCTTTGTGAACTTATAAACTTTTAATTTTTCCCAAAACTTCCCAATATCTTTAGTTTATGAAGCTTCCATAAATTTTATCAGGCATCCATAAATCTCCAGCACCCTGCATTGTTGTGAGAGACGAAATGATGCAAGAGTTGCATATTCAGACACTGTAAAATATGTCGTTTCATTGTCCGCGTCCTTAAAGTTTATGGACTGGTGACAACAGGAATGAACACGCAGGACGCACTGAACTCCATAAACTGCCCAGTTAGTCAAATGATTGCCATAATTGACAGATCAGTTGTTTCCTTTTTTTCTGAATTTATTTAGAAGAGATAATTTGGGAAAAGGAACAAGTTATGTCATCACTGACATAAAAGCAGAACTACTTGTTTACTTCAGCCCACAGATCTGTGTGTCATGAAGGTGCGTCTCTAGATATCACGTTGTGCAACATAGTAGCCATTTTATTTTTATGAACCTTTTAAATAGCCTTTCAATGGTTAAGTCCTTAATTTGCCTTTTTAATGTTTCTATTTCAGACTCGAGTGTCTCGGATACAGCAGATCGAGAAAGACATCCAGAACATTGGGGCCCGTCTGCAGGTAAGGAAGGTGGATAGAGAACACTTTGTGGACAAGGAGCATATGTCTCGATTGTCGCTTCTTTGACACCTGGACACACAAGATTGTTCCTCAGCAGATGGACATGGCCTGGTTTTTAAATGCGGTTCTGTCTGACAGGTGGAAACGGTTCAGGGTCAAAGCGAAGGGAGTGGACTGTGTGTCACTCTTCCTGCTTCCAGCAGCATTCTTGATTCATCCAGTGAGAGCAACTACTCAGTACCTCGTAGGATCACCAGCCACCTGGGGACCAAGGTAAGCCCAGCTATGCTCTGTTTGAACTCAAACCTGCAGTCTCAGGACCAGAAAGAGCTTCAAGTATTTTTTTTTCTATAAGCCGGTCCTCAGAAGGCGTTCTTTCTCCCTCCCTCAAGGTGGAGATGGTGTACAGTCTCCTGTCCATGCTGGGGACTCACGACAAGGATGACATGTCTCGCACTTTGCTGGCCATGTCCAGCTCACAGGACTCGTGCATCGCCATGCGTCAGTCCGGCTGTCTCCCGCTGCTCATCCAGCTGCTACACGGCAACGACAAGGACTCGCTGTTGCTAGGTAACCGCACGTTGGGTCAGGATGGAAGACTCCGTCCTCCCACTTGCCTCACCCCACTTCCTCTCCTGTCTGCAGGTAATTCTCGTGGCAGCAAAGAAGCACGAGCGCGAGCTTCCGCTGCTCTACACAACATCGTGCACAGTCAGCCTGACGACAAGAGGGGAAGGCGAGAAATCCGAGTGCTCCACCTGCTGGAACAAGTGCGCCACTACTGCGAGGCCTGCTGGAGCTGGCAGGAGAACCACGAGCGTGGCGTGGACCAGGAGGACAATCCTAGTGAGTGACATCGAATAGAGAGTCACAGTGCTTTGATACTAAAGTGAGCCCTCCCGTGTTGCAGTGCCATCGCCGGTGGACCACCAGATCTGTCCTGCCGTCTGTGTTCTGATGAAGCTTTCTTTTGATGAGGAGCACCGACACGCCATGAACGAGCTGGGTGAGACCGAGTGACTGGATAGATGCTAGCTTTAATCCCTCAACCTGGTGGAACTGATGAGAGCATCTGGATAACATCATGTCCTTGCATCAAATGCATTGAATATCGTGCATTCATGAATGTACAAATAAAGCCTTAAATGACAAAGTTGTCCATATGAACATATGGCAAGTAATATTGCATGGCAGTTGAACATCTTAAAATATTCAGTAACGTTTATTTATTTATGAATTTTGAATAATTCATAGATTGGTGCGCAATCACAATAGCAGTAATAACAGCAGATGCTTGTTACTGTTCTACCTCCAGGCAGTTAATGGAGCAACTTCGTAAACACACGTTTGCTTTGAGCAATGGGAACATTTACCTTCAAATGACCGTCGAACTTACATTTGTTCTTCATCATAGAAAGCAGTACCAGGCAGTATGTATGGGGAAGGATGTTTTTTGTGTACAAAAATCTTTTAAAAATCATGCTTGCATAAATAATTGATGTGGTACTTTTTGGACCATTTTGGTTGATTGTATTAAATTTAATTGGAAATTGTATTAAAAAAAAAGTCTTAAATTGGACCTTGATTTTACCTCTGAACTGAGTGGAACATATGTGGAACAAATTGAATCGGCTCTGTAGTTAAGCTCCCACAGTAGAGCAGATATGTTCATGACACACACATTTTAAAAATAAAAATAATATTGAAGGCTTTATCATTTGAAATGTTAAATTAAAGTCTTTTACATTCTGTATGCAAGGATATACTGGGAGCTATACACTCCACAAAGGGAGGGAAAACATAGATTTCACATCAGGGTGTTAACTCAGAGAAGGAAAGATGTACAGTTTTGTGAAGGAACAAGATTGATATTCAGGTAAAAGTGAGAAAGGTCATCTTCAGCATGGAAGGAGACTCTAACATGGGACCTGTGGTTTTGGATCAGGTGGTCTACAGGCAGTGGCGGAGCTGCTCCAAGTGGACTGTGAGATGTTTGGACTCAGCAGTGACCACTACAGTATTACGCTGCGTCGCTACTCGGGCATGGCACTCACAAACCTCACCTTCGGAGACGTGGCTAACAAGGTGAGCGAGTGATTTCAAACGCTCATTAGATGAATGGAGGTCATGACAACCATGCGTTCCTTTTCAGGCGACGCTGTGCTCCATGAAGGGCTGCATGCGAGCCATGGTGGCCCAGCTAAAGTCCGAGAGTGAGGATCTTCAACAGGTGATTGGAGTGGGACTGCTCGCTGGACTCGACTTGTTTCTTGGACTAATATCTTGTCATCGGCAGGTCATTGCAAGTGTTCTCAGAAACCTGTCGTGGCGGGCGGACGTGAACAGTAAGAAGACTCTCCGTGAGGTCGGCAGTGTTGGGGCGCTCATGGGCTGTGCTCTGGAGGTCCAGAAGGTAAACAAGAACATTCAGAAACTGAGCTCTTGCAGGAGCTTCTTCTCACTCACTGTGCCTGTCAGGAGTCGACGCTGAAGTCTGTGCTGAGCGCACTTTGGAACCTGTCGGCTCATTGCACGGAGAACAAGGCCGACATCTGTGTGGTGGAAGGAGCGCTGGCGTTCCTGGTGGCCACACTGAGTCATCGCAGCCACACCAATACTCTCGCCATCATAGAGAGCGGTGGAGGAATACTTCGCAACGTTTCCAGTCTCATCGCCACCAACGAAGCACACAGGTGAAGCAATATGTTGATACTGTATGGAAGCATATCAGTGACATTAGAATATTGGATATTTAAAAATGACATTACATATATTGAAGGTTTAAATGCTAAATATATAAATGGAAGCACCAATGTTTTTTAATTTTTTTTAAATAATTTAATTCAATAACTTGTATATTGATTAGTTGAATCATTGTTTTTTTGTACAATTGAGTAAAAGATATATATATTTGAATTATTTGAATATAAAATTCTATGTGTTTAAAAAAAGAACGGTTGTAAAATATTCAAAGCAAATTCAATCTTTCAGTGTATAAATTATTGATTCAGTTATTAAAGAAAACATAATTTAATAAGCAAAAACAACATTTTTAAAAAACATAAAATGTTAAATTCAGCCATTTAATAAGCTGATTGTACAAATTGACTTCCATAATACTGAAGTATTCCTAACAATGTCTCTAAATGTTATTTTATTAATTGTTTTACAGGCAGATCCTGCGGGAACATGGCTGTCTGCCCACACTGCTGCAGCACCTGAAGTCTCACAGTCTAACCATCGTGTCCAACGCCTGTGGAACTCTCTGGAATCTGTCCGCACGTGATGCCAAGGACCAAGAAGCCTTGTGGGAATTGGGTGCAGTGGGAATGCTGCGCAATTTAATCCACTCTCGCCACAAGATGATTGCCATGGGCAGTGCTGCCGCCTTACGTAACCTCATGGCTAATCGACCGGCTCGCTACAAGGATGCCAACGTGGTGTCACCTGGAGTCGGAGCGCCATCTCTTCACGCCCGTAAACAGAAGGCTCTGATCGAGGAGTTGGACGCGCAGCAGCTGTCCGAGACCTTTGACAACATCGACAACCTGAGCCCCAAGGCTGCTGGCAGAAAGGGGCGGGGCTGCACCAGCAGCGGAATGAACGCCACTCGCTCCTACACAAACACACCTGTGCTTTCAAGCCCCAAACATACAGAAGCGCCAAAGCGAAGCGAACAAGCCGTGGCTTATGCACGGCCAAGTGTGCGGGCGTCCAGCGACAGCCTGAACAGTGTGACTAGTGCGGACGGCTACGGGAATCGGGGCAAAAACAAACCATCCACTGAACCCCTGTACTCGCCAGAAGAGAGTCGCTGTTGTGTCTACAGAAAGTACCCCGCTGACCTCGCACACAAGATCCGCAGTGCCAACCACATGGCCGACGATGACGGGGCAGAGCTGGACACCCCGATCAACTACAGCCTCAAGTATTCTGACGAACAGCTCAATTCTGGAAGACAGAGTCCAAGTCACCGCGATGAGGAGGATGAGCAGGATGTCCGATTGAGGCTCAGAAATGGAGGGGGCGACACAGCTACAAGTCACATGGCCAGTGGACCCCAATCTCGCTACGCTGCCACGGCAACGACAGCCTACGTGACTGAAGCTCACCCTGAGCAGCCCATTGACTACAGCCTTAAGTATGACACCGGTCACAAACCCCTGTTCAAACCCGAAGAAAGCACAACCCCAACTTTTGCTTCACCAGCACCCTCGTCCGCCAGCAAGTCCCGTCCCGCCACTGCACCGGCTAACCGGGGAATGCCAAAGAGCAACCAGGAGTCGACTCAGACTTACTGTGTGGAAGACACTCCCATATGTTTCTCCAGAGGAAGTTCACTGTCATCACTTTCTTCATCCGAGGAGGAGGAAGCCATCGGCCGAAAAAGGAGAGGTGCCGCACAGAATCGAGGAGCGAACGACTACCCCACCCTTCCCGTCACCGAGAAAGACTCCCGGGAGCAAAAGGAGGTGGAAATTCAAACCACTACAGCCGCCCAATCAACACGAGGTCGACGAACTCACCACCATCACGGCCACACTCACCATCACCATCACGTTACCACGTCTGGCAGTCGCACCCCAAAGAGCCCACCAGAGCAGCCTTACGCTCAGGAGACACCCCTGATGTTCAGTCGCTGCACCTCCGTGAGCTCTCTGGACAGCTTCAGCACGTCTTCCATCGCCTCCTCCGTCCGCTCCAGCGAGCCCTGCAGCGGCGAGCCGAGCGGGGTGGTCAGTCCAAGCGACCTCCCGGACAGCCCCGGTCAAACGATGCCACCAAGTCGAGCTAAAACGCCTCCCCTGCCGCCGCCCGAGAACAAGATGAGTGAGGAGAAGCCAGAGAAGGTGGAGGAGCAGCGGCGGGAGGAAGAGAGCAGCGCCGATATAATCTTACATTTTGCCACAGAGAGTACACCCCACGGCTTCTCTAGAGCCTCCAGTTTAAGTGCAATCACAATGGATGAACCTTTCATCAACACCGAGAATAAGAATGTGGAAGAAAGTGCAGCCGACGCAAGGAAGGATGTCTTGAACAAAGAATTACTGGATGATTCTGATGATGACGATGACATCGAGATCCTGGAGGCGTGTATCAATATGGCCATGCCCAAGTCGTCGCAGAAACACAAGAAGCCGCAGCAGGGGGTGCCACGTAAACCAAGTCAGCTTCCAGTATATAAGTTATTTCCACCGCAGAGCCGAACTCAACCCCAGAGCAGGAAGGAGGCTCAACTTCATGAAGAGACCCCACTAGTGTACTGTGTGGAAGATACGCCACTTAACTTTTCTACCGCAACTTCCCTCAGCGACCTCACCATCGAGTCTCCGCCCAATGAGATGGCGATTGGTTCTTCAGCTGCTCCCCCAACATTGAGCGCCACCCAGAGGGGACAGGTGGGGAACCCGGAGGGAGAGAATGGTGACGATATTCTGGCCGAGTGCATCAGCGCCGCGATGCCAAAACCGAAACCACGGAAACAAATCAGATCGGTTGATGACGTCCTGCAACCCCCTCTCCCTCCACCTTCTCTCCCCCCTCTGGTCCCTCCCCAGTTAGGTCCACAGAGGAAGAAGCCGACCTCCCCGGTCAAGCCCATGCCCCAGCGGCCAGGCTACAGCGGTGCGGGAAAAATCAAACCGGGTTTTGCATTCGACTCCCCACATCACTACACTCCCATCGAGGGGACCCCCTGCTGCTTCTCTCGCAACGACTCCCTCAGCTCATTGGACTTTGACGAAGACGAGGCTTGTGAAGGTCGCGGCGCGGTCCGGGACGAGGAGGAAAAGAAGATTAAAGAGGACAGGAAGAGGAAGCAGCAGTTAGCAGCCGTCTCACCGCGGACCAAGCACACCGGTAACCAACCCCCCGCTGATGAGCAGCAGAAGTTTGCCATCGAAGACACTCCTGTTTGCTTCTCCAGAAACTCCTCTCTCAGCTCACTGAGCGATATTGACCAGGAAAACAATAACAAGGAGTTTGCTTCACCTCCACATAAGTCGGAAGTCCAGGTGGAGGACCCGGAGAAGAAAATGGTCCCACCAACCCAGTTGGAGCCCAAACACCGCGCTGCTGGAGTCTATGCTCCGAAGGCTTTTCACGTTGAGGACACCCCTGTTTGCTTCTCGAGGAACTCCTCCCTGAGCTCGCTGAGCATCGACTCCGAAGACGACCTCTTGCAGGAGTGCATCAGCTCTGCTATGCCCAAGAAGAAAAAAAAGGCAGCCTCACACTCTTCAGTCCCTACGCCTCATCCTGCACCCGCTACACATAGTGGTCCCGCAAATGCTACAGCTGTTGTTAAGGCCCCAGCTCCTCCTCCTCCTCCTGTGTCCGAGTCCCAACCCGTGTCTTTCCCGTCTCCTACTGCGCCTCCTCCCGCTGTGTCTGCCTCGCCAAACGTGTCCTTATGTTACCCTGAGCCGATGATGCTGACCGCCGCAGATGATATTCTTGCCGAAGAGGAACTCCTGGAGGACACGACGAGCCCGACCTCCCCGGACTCCGAGTCGTTCGATTGGAAGGCGATCCAGGAGGGAGCGAACTCTATCGTCAGCAGCCTTCACGCCGCCACTGCCTGCTCACTTTCCCGGCAGCCCTCCTCGGACTCCGACTCCGTGCTGTCGCTCATGTCAGTTGGCTCTCCCTTTCGCCTCCCACATGCTGGTCAGGCGGCCGAAGAAGGCGAGAAGAAAGAGGAGGGCCCCAAGAAAGGAGCCAAAATCTTGAAGCCTTCAGAGCGCAGCACGGTGGAAATGCGAAAGAAAAAGGAGGAAGAAGAGGACGAGGAGTCCAAAGCTCTCCGCGGTGGGAAAAAGGTGTACAGAAGTCTTATCACTGGCAAGCCTAGAGGAGAATCTGCAGCCAGGGGTCGGAGCAAACCGAGGCCGTCGGCTGGCCCCAAAGCACCAGGAAGCAGTGATGGAGGGGGCGGGTCTTCCAGGGAGTCTACTCCCTCCCGCTCTACTACAACCTACCAAAAGGGTGGAAAGTTGTCCCAACTCCCACGTTCAGCATCTCCAGGAAGTGGCTCGTCGTCATCATCCGTGAGAACCAATAAACAGAACCAGAGGAGCTCAGCTGTGGGTCTGGCTCGCAGCGAGTCCACGTCTAAGATCGCTACACCACCAAAAAAGCCGAAGGCGGAGCCTGAGAAGCCGACACTTACTCGTCAGTCCACCTTTATTAAGGAGACACCGAGCCCGACGTTAAAAAGGAAGCTGGAGGACTCGACGGGATCCACACCAGTACCAGAACCACTATCCAGTCCGGACACATCTCTCCCGGTGATGACCAGTAAACCGCAAGTCAACCGGTCCCAGTCTGAAAGCCCTTCGCGCCCACAGGAGGCTGCGTCCCGCTTTAGTCGTACCGGCACGTGGAAGCGGGAAAACAGCAGCGGCGGAAACAACGGCAAACACTCGACTTCGTTACCACGTGTAGGGACGTGGAAGAGAACAGGAAGTTCTTCCTCTGTGCTCTCGGCGTCTTCTGAGTCCAGTGAGAAGGGGCGAAGTGAGGAGGATTCCATGGGAAGGTCCAAAGGCACCTGGAAGAAGACAAAGGGTGGCATGGAGGCGGGAAGAAGCTCCGAGGACGTGTGGGTGCGTCTAGAAGACTGTCCTGTCAACAACCCTCGCTCTGCGTCTTCCTGCTCCATCCAGTCCCCGTCGGCCACCATCGCTCCACCGGTAATCGACAGCCCCACCTCCTGCAAGATCCCCTCCCCCACCTCCTCCACTTCCTCGTCCAACCTGAACCTCAGACGAAGCTGCGAGAGTCTGGACAAACCGGCTCCCCCGGAGCGCCTGCAGCAACAGCGCCCCCCGCAGGCGCCGCGCAACGTAACCGTGGCAGCCCGCGTGAGTCCCTTCAACTATACGCCCAGCCCCCGGAAGACCGGACCCGAGGCCTCCCCTCCCGTCGGCGTCGCCGCTCCAGCCGCCGCGTCGTCCACCACGCCCAGCCGCCCGTCGCTCATTCCCACCCCCGTCACGAAGAAGCGCGATCAAAAACCAGGGGGAGATGGCGGCGGCGAGCGGGGCTCCTACATCGTCACGTCCGTGTGATGGTCCTGTAAATACCACCCAGATGAGACTTAATGTTTTTGTATCGATTGTGTAGCGCTTAGCTCTGACCCCTGTCTCTGCATGCCCTCCCCAACAATGACAGTTGCCACGGTAACATTAAGTGATGCTGTGATGATTCTGATAAAACACTGTTAACTTATTTTTCACTCTTTTTATTTTTGCTGCTGGAGGTCAAAAGTCAAACAATAAAGGCAGACATTTGATCTTAAATAAGTGTCGACTGTACATCTTTTCAATGGGAAATGCTATACTGTACACTAAATACTGTATAAAAACAGTTTTTGAGTCGTTTCTGAATAACAAACATCCAATAATAGCCCTTCCATCACGTCTGGTGTTGATCTTGTCTGAGATATACCTGGTCCAGCGCCACCTCTAGAAACCAATTTGAGTTGTAAGTCACTGGCGCCCACGAGCAACGCAGGATATATTATATATTTATAGGAATATATTTTAAATACTTCTGCCATAAGATGCCACAACTCAACTCAACTTTATTTATAAAGAGCTTTAAAAACAACAGTCGTTACAAAGTGCTGTACAGTGACATAAAAGAAAGCGTAGTTAAAACACACAAAGGTAAAAACAATATCAAATAAAACAAGTAAAAAGCACTTAAAACAATTCAGTCTCGTGCTGTGTTAAAAGCCAGGGAATAAAAGTGTTTTTTAAAACGAGATTTTAAAAATGGACAGTAAGGACAACAGATCTCTCCCTAATTCTTGACATGAGCTTTTAATTTATTTCTTTGTCTTTTAATATGTTTTTGTACATTTGTTTGTATATATTTTTTCGATTGTTAATACAGTTATGTTTGGATGGACGGATTTTTACTGCTGGACAAAATCATTTCTCCTCCTGGGGATAGATAGATGGATACTTATATTTTTCTCGGTAGGTAAATTCACAATTTCGATCGAAGTATCTAAAAAGGCAGGAGGTGGCGCACTTGAGAGAACCTCAGGAGAGCTTTGGTCATCGCCAGAGTTAATGAATTTCATTAATTTAGTCCTTTATTTAATCTAATGAAGTTCATAAGCTTCCAGGAGTAAAAAGTCGACATAACAGGCTGTTTTAATTATCATCAGTTATCACTGTAATCGAAAACGATTTACACATTAAGGGGACATATTAACCATCCTTTTATTTTGAAACATGAACCGGAACAGGCTATGGAGTGTTTTCCGGTTTTGGTCGAGTACCGGTTCTGGATGTCTGGTGCCGGTTCTGGGTTGTAAGCGTGTGGACTAGAACGCAAATAGATCAAAGGTTTTACTCTGGAACGTTATATAAGAACGAAAGACTTCAGTTTTGAGGTACGTATTTCCACCGATGCTAATGCTAACTCGTCAATGCTATCACAGGCTAACACCGTCGTAATAACGCTCATCCTTCAACAGGTAAACATCGTGTGACGTCAGACATCTTGCTGCTGTGACCTCGCAGGTGAGGTGCTGATCTAAAGCGGTCCAGGTGCTTCTCTGCTCGCCCGGGACTCATGCTCGCCGACGAGCTGCACGGGTAACAGGCCGTGGGTTTCCTCCAGGTACTCCCTTGTCAATCAAAACGTCTGTGGCGTGTCTGTAACGTGTGTGTCTGTGACTCCGCCCTCAGACTCTCCTCCAGGATCTCCTCCTCGGCTCATGCTCTCCCACCACCTGACCAGTGATGAGACTCCATCCTCCCTCGCGACTGAAGGTCCAGGTGGTCCAGGTAAGACACCTGTGCTGCTGCTGACGATGATGATGATGGTGGGGTGATGAAGCAAAGGTTGTCGCGCCTCCCCCTCGTGTCTCCTGCAGGAGCGTCTCCCTCCTTCGTTAGCTCCCCTCAGTCCCCGTCTGCTCCAGACTCCTCTGCACCTCCTCTGTCCTGTCAATCCTTCTTTTCTCCTCGTAACGTTCTTCTCCTCACTCCCTCTGTGGCTCCCTCCTTTTTAGCACCTCCTGCCTCCTCCCCCTCGCTCCCCTCTTCTCCTCCTAAAATCTTCTCACATTCACCTCCTTTCACCCTTCCTCCTTCTCTTCTTATCTCTCCTGTTCCTCTCCCTCATTTCATATCTCGTGGCAACATTTTTTCCTCCTCGCTAAGGCCTCCAAACAACATGTCGCCTCTTAATGCGTCTCCTCCACAACCCACACACACCATTTCTCCTCCGCTTCCTACCATGTCGTCTCTTCCTCTAACCGCCATCTCTACTCCTCCTCTTCCTCCTCCATTTCCCACCATATCTCCTCTTCCCACAATTTCTCCTCCGCTTCCTACCATGTCTCCTCTTCCTCCTCCTCTTCCTACCATATCTCCTCCTCCTCTTCCCACCACGTCTCCTCCTCCACTTCCTACCATGTCACCTCCTCCTCCTCCTCCTCCTCCTCTTCCCACCATGTCTCATCCTCCTCTTCCTCCTCTTCCCATTATGTCTCCTCCTCCTCTTCCTACCTTGTCTCCTCCTCCTCTTCCTCTTCCTCCTCTTCCCACCATGTCTCATCCTCCTCTTCATCCTATTCCCACCATATCTCCTGCTCTTCCGACCATGTCTCCTCCCTTACCTCCTCCTCCTATTCCAACCATGTCTCCTCCTATTCCTACAATGTCTCCTCCTTCCGTAACTCCTCCACCTCCTCTTCCTACTACACCTCTTTCACCTTCTCCTCCTAAAATTTATCCTCGACTTCCTTGTCCTTTTTTCACTACATCCCCACATCCTTCTCCTCCCTCTACCATATCTCCTCCTCTTTCTACCATGGCTCCATGTCCTCCTCCATACATCACGTCTCCTCCTGGACTTCCTCAGCCTCTTCCTACCATGTCTCCTTCTCCTCCTCACAGGTCCTCTATCATGCATACTGGTTTTCCTCCTCCTTGTTTTCCTTCTCCTCCTGACATGTCTCCTCCTTCCAACACAAGTCCCCCTATCATGTCTCCTCTTCCTCCTCCCCCCTCAGCCACAACCATCTTTCTTCCTTCACCTCCTTCTGTTTCTCCTCCTGAGACAGTCTCACTCCCTCCTCCTGCTCTGTCACTCCCTTCCTCTCCCCCCTCCGCTGTCAACTCTCTCTCTTCTCCTCCTGAACCCCAATCTCATCCTCTCTCGACTCCTCCTGCTCCCGTCCCTTCTCCCTGTTGCTCCTGCAGTGCTCTCCTACCCCGCCTCCTCTCTGTTCACAGGATGGAGGTGCGACGCCTCCTGCGAGGGGCTTTGTCCTCTCTTAACCGCCGCCTGGACGCTCTGGAGAGAAGGAGCAGGAGGAGAGACTCCTCGCCGTCTGTGAGTGACAGGCCACAGGCAAAGTCTGGGAGGCGCAGGAAAGGGGAGGAGCATGAGAGACAGGACAGGAAACGAAGGAGGAGAGTCGTCGACGCTCCGGCACCATCAGAAGACGAGTCGCCGAGGTTTGTGGGCCGCATGGCAGTCAGTGTGCCAGCAGGGGGCGCCGGAGAGAGGCTCAGACTGCAGGACCTTCAGCTGACAGCTGCCAGGTGTGTGTTTGTGATCAACTCACACTACATGTGTGTGTTGACTTCATGCATGAGTTTACTATTAGTGTGTGTGTTGATTTCACGTGTGTACATGTGTGTGTTGACTACATGCATCAGTTGACTATTAGTGTGTGTGTGTTGATTTCACGTGCATTTTCTCTGCATGTATGTGTGTCGACTACATGATTGTCTGAACAATTATGCGTTAATTACATTTGGGTTTTTTTGAGTTGACTCTGTTATGTGTGTTAATAGTGTGTTGACTACATGTGTTAATATTTGTGTGTCTATTACTATATGTGTGTCTAGATGCCTGTTTGTTGACTTTGTGTGTGTGAAAGTTGAGTACTTGTATGCGAGTTGACTAAATGTGGTTGTTGAGTTGATTTATACGTGTGTTGACTACGTCTGTGTTTTGACTCAAAGTGTGTGAGTTAGTGTGTAAGAGTTATAATGTGTGTTGGTCTCTGTCTGAGCTAGTTGTGTATGTGTGTGTGCCTTACTCGGGGGTGGGTTGATGTATGTGTGTGTATAAGTGTAACTGTGTGTACTTATCTATCTTGATTCTATTTCTCCTCAGCCTCTCTCCTTCCCAGAATGCATTGCGCTCTCTGGAGTTTGTCCACGGGCGACTGACCAGTGGTCACCTGACCACATCGATATCGTCCAATCACATCACAGTCTCTCGACTCCTGGACAGCTCTTTCGTCGCCCCCGTGTGGCGACTTTCTGCGGCCTCCGTGGAGACGCTGATGTCGGTGAGGGGCGGAGCCTGTGGTCACCCCGAGCGCGTCCTCAAGGACTGGACGGCTCCTCCGAGTCTGGCCTCCGACCACAGGTGAGGCGGGTCACCTGTCTAGACTCGGTGCGTTTCTCACCGGCTGCCGTTTCCACAGCTACGTGCTGCAGCAGCTGACGTTCAACTCCTGCCGTGACGAGACGCCAACGCTCGACTCGTCCTCCGCCTGTCAGAGTCCGACACGACCGCCGCACAAGCTGCGAGCCAATCAGAGCTTTCGTAGACGCCCCCTGCCCCTCCCTCCTCCGCTCGTCCCAGACAGCCAATCGGCCGCCTCCTCCGAGTTTGTGGACAGAAAAGTGGTGGGTGTCGGTTGTGGTTGTGCAACGAGATCCAGTTTGTTAACATGAACTCTTTTCTTCCCAGAGATGCAAACAAGTTTCACAGATTAGGATTCGCCGCTCGTCGCCGCGTGAGACGCACCTGACACCGATGGGTCTGCCCAAGACCAAACGGTCAGAAAACACAGACACAGCAAAACAAAACAGACACAAAATTAAAGGGCAACTAATGTGAAGCTCAACTCTCCTGACTCACTCACAAATGTTGAAGTCTTCCTCTCCAAGAGGCAGTAACTCCCTAATCATGACCATGTTTTGAACTTATTACTTTAAAAGTTATCCCACATCTGAAATCTGGGCGAAGAAGAGGGTACGAGAGCGGAGTCCATTATGGCGTAATAATGGCTTCACTCCTCCTCCAGCCAGCGGTAATCACGCCCCGTTTTGTTTATACAACGAGTACATTGGAGGGGGAGACTTCCGGGAATGATGACACGCGATGACAAACCTTGATGTTTGACCAATCACAGCATAGTGAGCTTAGTTTTCAGTGGGCGGGGCTTAAGATAATTTTCTAATGTAAATATTTCATTGAAAAGAGAGTTTTGTACAAACAAACACATACTGATGGGTACAATGAGAATAAGAACAAACATGATTTCAGACTCACCAAGAAGAACTTCAGTCTGGAGGAGATTTACACCAACAAGAACTTCAACCACAGCGCCCCCTGCAGGCCTCTAGAGACCATCTTCGAGGAGCCGCGAGAGAAGGACGGCTCACTGCTGCTCATCGGTCAGCAGCGGCGGCGCAGAGTCCTGCTCTTCCCTGACTTCACGCTGCCCAGGAAGAGGAGGCGGGCCTCAGGTGGGTCACCCCCTTCCTCCCCCTGGTGAAGTCACTCAGTGTCGATGTGTGTTTCAGGGGCGGGGCTTGTTGTCGGCGGCTTGTCCAGGAAGCGAGTGACGGCCCGACGGCACCGCTCGGCCGTGGACTCGGTGGATCTGGACGTGATGCTGGTGGAGCGACTGAGCGAGCTCGAGGACTTCCTGCTGCGACACGGCCTGTCATGTGACTGACGTCATCCACTGATCTCGCGTCACCAGAGTCGGTCGGTCGGAGTCGGCCCGCGAGCCCCGGTCCAGACCGACAACTTCATCCACCTTCACGGACTCGACTCGTGGAGGAACGACGTCCGTGCGAGACTCGAGTCTCTGCTGCTCTCAACATGAACAGTTGTGTTGTTGACCTCTGAAGTAAACACTTGTGTTTCTGGTCTACTTTTGTGTTGTTCTCTTGATGGGATTTAATAAGCTACGACGATATGAAGGCGACTCCAGCAACCATTTTAACAATAACTATTAATAACTGGTAAACAAAACAAGTCAGTCAAGGATAATGATGACAAACTATAAGTAAATACTAATAAAAACAAGTTGTAAAGTAGTAGATTAATCTAAGTGGTTTATATAATTAATAATCTATAATTTAATTATTATACATTTTAGTTTAACTTACTAATGGGTATATAAAAGATAATATTGTTAGATAAAATGTAATATTTGGAAAATAACTCTTCGCTTCAGCTCATGAGAATGTTTATGATGATGACTGAAGTTTGACTCGTATAAGCAGCTCTATTATCTTTAATGTTCGAATATGAACGTCTTCATGAACATAACTTCATCGATGACTCGGTCATCACAGGTAATGTCTGAAGAGTTTCCCTGACAGTCGTCTCGCGTACATGACGTAAGATTACGTCATAGACCTGCAGTTCACTCTGGATCTGAAAAAAAAAAACATAATATCGTGTAATTGAAAAACATTTATTTTGTATTCATCGTTGTAATGTTTACGGACTCTACACACCTTTATGTTGAAAAATGTGTTCTTAAAAAGAAAAACAACGGAAAGCGTCACTTCCGTCCAGTCAAGATGGCGGCGTCCTTACGGAGGCTTCGTGGAGCTGCGTCCAGGTGAGTGTCTTGTTATGTATCTATAACTGACGACTTAAAGACTGAACGACATGTAGTACTGGTGACATGTAGTACTGGTGACATGTAGTACTGATGACATGCGGTACTGATGACATGCAGTACTGATGATATGCAGTGAAAATGAAATGAAGTACTGATGACGTGTTGTATAGATAAAGGGTCCCTGACCCCCGGGCCGCGGCCCGGTACAGATCCGTGGGTCATTAGGTACCGGACCGCAGAGAAAGGAGACTACATTTCTATAATCTCTGCTTTTTAAAATTACCCGAGACGCGATGTATTATTTTGAAAAGTTACCGGATTCTCTTCTCGCATCTGGCTCATATGTCAGCGGTGTTACGGTGAGTAAACCATGCTTCAACTTTATCCTCGTTTCATGGTGCATCGGTATTTTACCTGTATCATTTTATTTTGAAGGTTTAATGTTTACACGTTACCATAGCGACCAGAGAACATGCGGAAGAGCATTATAATACAACGAAGGAATACTTTCTTGTTATGTTTTTGGAGTGATGTACGCTGTAAATACAGTTGTAAAAGAGTTCACAGTGGGTTCAGGTGTATTGTTATTATATTTAACATACCATCAACAGTTTTACTCTGGTCATATCATGTTTATATTTATCCGCCACACGCTGCTTCGCTCCAGTCGCACCGGCATTTTCCAGCCGCTATCTTGGTCCGGACACTTCCTACGTGGTGACGTCACACGTTGAAAACGCTAACGTCTTTAAAAAAATGTTTTGATTAGTGAAAATAACTTCAATTTTGCGATTGAAGGACACTTTCTACAAAATATTTCACATTTTTATTCAATGTTTTATATGTTGTTTTAACTCATTAAAAAACTTTGGAAGTGACGTTAGCGCTTGTGAGTGTTAAACCAGTCCGTGGAGCCAAAAAGGTTCGGGACCCAAGTTGGTATAGATGACATGTAGTACTGATGACATGTAGTACTGATGACGTGTAGTACTGATGCCATGAAGTACAGATGACGTGTAGTACGATTGAGATGAAATACTGACATCATGAAGCATAAATGACAAAGTATGAACTACATATAATACGGTTTTCATGACGCACTGCTGACATGCCTTATTGACGACTTGAAGTATGAATGATATGAAGTACTGATGACATGAAGTACTGAGGACATCAGGTACTTAAAACATGAAGAACTGATGACATGTAGTACTGACGACATAAAGTATTGACTGCAAGAAGTACTGATTACATGTAGTACTGACGACATGAAGTACTGATGACATGAAGTACAGATTACATGAAGTACTGAAGACATAAAATACTGATGACATGAGGTACCAACTACATAAAGTACGAGTGACATGAAGTACTGAAGGCATGAAGTACTGATGACATGAAGTACTGAAGACATGAAGTACTGAAGACATGAAATACTGATGACATGAGGTACTGACTACATGAAGTACTTAACACATTAAGTACTGAGGACATCAGGTACTTAAAACATGAAGAACTGATGACATGTAGTAATGACGGCATGAGGAACTGATGACATGAAGTACTGAAGACATGAAGTACTGACGGCTCGAAGTACAGACGGCATGAAGTACTGATGAAATGAGGTACTGACTACATAAAGTACTGAGGACATGTAGTACTGATGACATGTAGTACTGACGACTTAAGGAACTTAAGGAATGAAGTACTGATGACATTTAGTACTGAAGATATGTAGTACTGACGACATTAAGTACTTATGGCATGACGTACTGATGTCATGAAGTACTGACGACATGTAGTACTGACGACATGAAGTACTGACGACATGTAGTACTGACGACATGAAGTACTGATGACATGAAGTACTTATGACATGAAGTACTGATGACATGAAGTACTTATTGACAAAAAAAATGTTGATTTATTTAGATGTATTTAATGTGTGGTAATAGAAATACACGGAAAACAAATTATTATATAACAACTTGTGTATGTTAGTGTGTACAAACACAAAAAAATATCACATGTTAAAATACATGTATTCGTAACTTGATGCTTCTACACAGCTGTACACTGACAAAATAACTGTCATTAAGTTCTAAAACAAACTGGTTCTTGTGTTTCCACTTCACAGTTGTTACTTTATACATGGAGTCAAATATTAACTTGAATGTGTCTTCTTCCTTTTCCATGTTTCTATGACTCTTTTCTTTTGTCAGATGAGAAATTAAAACTTTGAGTATCTTGTAATATGAATATTTATAACATGAAGTATTATTACATTCATTATAAATACTATGAATATTAATGACACAAAGTACTTTTTATTGCAGGATTTTTCTTCCTAAACGACTCTTTACATCCGGTAATATTTTGAACTTCGCCTTCTCTTTGTCCGTCTTCCTCATCCTCGTCTCTCTTCCTCATCCTCGTCTCTCTTCCTCATCCTTGTCTCTCTTCCTCATCCTCGTCTCTCTTCCTCATCCTCGTCTCACCTCCTCATCCTCGTCTCTCTTCCTCATCCTCGTCTCTCTTCCTCATCCTTGTCTCTCTTCCTCATCCTCGTCTCTCTTCCTCATCCTCGTCTCACCTCCTCATCCTCATCTGTCTTCCTCATCCTCGTCCCTCTTCCTCATCCTCGTCTCTCTTCCTCATCCTCGTCTCTCTTCCTCATCCTCGCCTCTCTTCCTCATCCTCATCTGTCTTCCTCATCCTCGTCCCTCTTCCTCATCCTCGTCTCTCTTCCTCATCCTCGTCTCTCTTCCTCATCCTCGTCTCACCTCCTTATCCTCGTCTCACTTCCTCATCCTCATCTGTCTTCCTCATCCTCGTCCCTCTTCCTCATCCTCGTCTCTCTTCCTCATCCTCGTCTCTCTTCCTCATCCTCATCTGTCTTCCTCATCCTCGCCCCTCTTACTCATCCTCGTTTCTCTTCCTCATCCTCATCTGTCTTCCTCATCCTCGTCCCTCTTCCTCATCCTCGTCTCTCTTCCTCATCCTCGCCTCTCTTCCTCATCCTCATCTGTCTTCCTCATCCTCGTCCCTCTTCCTCATCCTCGTCTCTCTTCCTCATCCTCGTCTCTCTTCCTCGTCTCACCTCCTCATCCTCGTCTCACTTCCTCATCCTCGTCCGTCTTCCTCATCCTCGTCTCACCTCCTCATCCTCGTTTCTCTTCCTCATCCTTGTCTCACTTCCTAATAATCTTCTTCTCAAATGCTTCTTCTACTTTTTCAGGTCGTGGTTTACTGCCACGTCATCGGGCGGTCCCCCTACTTTTTGTATCAGGTGGAGGTTATCTTGGGTACCAGCACTTCAGGAGGAGGGGCCAGGATGAAGATGCTCCTCCCGCTCTCGCCTCACCCATGCAGGTCCGAGTCAAGCTATTGTCCAAGTACAGTACATCTGAGTGGGTGATGATCTTAACTCTTCTCCTCCTCAGGTGGAACTCTACCGCTCCTTCCCGACACGCGTCATCTCTCGAGCCTGGGGTCACCTGAATGGAGTAGATCTACCGACCTGGCTGAGGAGACCCCTCTACTCCCTTTATATCTGGACCTTTGGAGTCAACATGCAGGTATAATGATGGTGAAGATGATGATGATGATGATGATGGAGATGTGATGATATTGATGATGTCACAGGAAGCTGCAGTGGAAGATCTTCATCACTACAAGAATTTGGGGGAGTTTTTCCGCCGCAGACTGAAAGATTCCGTGCGGCCGGTCTGCTCCGCCTCCTCCCTGGTGAGAAGTTTATCGCTTCAGAACACGGTGTAACACGATTGGCTGACCGCTGCGATGATGTCACTCAGGTGTCTCCGGCCGACGGCAGGATCCTTCACTTTGGCCGAGTCCAGAACTCGGAGGTGGAGCAGGTGAAGGGGGTCACCTACAGTCTGGAAAGTTTCTTGGGTCCACAGGAGGGCTGCAAAGGTGAGACCTTGAGTGTTGCCATGACAACAAGCAGGTTTTACCAACTCCTCCCCCTCCACAGACTCCGCCTCCATCAGAGATGCACTCGTGACGTCTCCAGCAAACGACTTGTTCCACGTGGTGGTCTACCTGGCGCCGGGCGACTACCACTGCTTCCACTCCCCAGTTGACTGGCAGGTGGTGCAGCGCCGCCATTTTCCAGGTGAGGTTTTTATATTTTATTTTAAATATAAGGTTTTTAAATTTTATATCTATTTTAGATATACCTTTGTTTTTTTTTAAATAATTATTTCAGATATGAGGTTGTTGTAGTTTTTTATATATTCATTTTATAAATTAGGTTTTCTTCATTTTTTATATATATATATATTTTTTTTTCTATACAAGGTTTTTAGATATTTTTACGTTCAATATTAGGTTTTTGGATTTTTAGATATAAGGTTTTTTTATTTTCTTATTTAAGATATTAGGTTATTTGATTTTTTTCAGATCTTAGTGTTTCTTTATTTTATTTTCTATTTAAGATAAAAGGGGTTTTTTTGTTTTTTTTCATTTATATATTATGTTTTCTTAATTTTATTTTAATGTTTTCATTTTTTCATATTAAATATCAGGTTTTTTTATATATAATTTTTAGATACAAGGTTTTCATATTTTTAATTATTTAAAATATTTAGATTTTTAATTTATTGTAGATATTAGGTTTATTTATTTATTTGTGTATATATATATATTTGATATATTTGTGCCGTTTGTCTTCAGGGTGTTTGATGTCGGTGAATCCAGGCGTCGCTCACCGGGTCAAAGATCTTTTCTGCCTGAACGAGCGTGTCTTGCTCAGCGGTCAGTGGCAGCACGGCTTCTTCTCTCTCACGGCAGTCGGAGCCACGAACGTCGGATCCATCCGGGTCTACTTTGACGAGGTGCGTTGTGAGCTCCGGCAAGGAAAGGAACTTGTGTACTTGAGCGCTATATAAAAACAAATGACTTACTAACATGTTTGTGCGTCAGGAGCTGCGCACCAACGCGCCGGGCTACAGCCGGGGGTCCTTCTGCGACAACAGGTACCCCTGTGCGAGCGAGCAGCAGCAGGCGGCGGTGGAGGGCGTGGCTCTGCAGCGCGGCGAGCCGGTGGGCGAGTTCAACCTGGGCTCCACAATAGTCCTTCTGTTCGAGGCGCCCAAGAACTTTGACTTCCACCTCACCCCTGGACAGGTCATCAGGATGGGGGAGGGGCTGGGGAGCCTCTGATGCCCCGCCCCTCTGATCATGTGACAAGTGTGTGTGATCCGACGTTCACACACCAGTTTGTAATCATGCAACACAACATCTGTCATGTCTCTCTGCTCATCAAGTGACTTTTACGATCACTTCCTGTTGGAAGTTGAAGACTTTTCTCCGGACTGTCCGAACTTACACAAGTGTGACTCGCTTCCTGTTGCCTTCTGAACTGAAAGTG
The DNA here is from genome assembly GCF_982586985.1 of Callionymus lyra. NCBI lineage: Eukaryota > Metazoa > Chordata > Actinopteri > Syngnathiformes > Callionymidae > Callionymus > Callionymus lyra. Next base: position 11,208,058 of record NC_141822.1, read on the forward strand.
TACTTTTGTTTGTGTACATGAAACACTCGCACTTGTCGATGCATTTTATTGATTTTCCACATTAAACGACGATCAGCAGGAGAACCAATCCCTGACTGGCCAGTGATCTGGCTCCGCCCACTTACAGAAGACCTTGACTATAAAAAATATTTAAACGACAACAGAACCAGCAAAGGATTCTGGTCCATTAAGGCTTCGGGGTCAGTAAGGCCAGAGCAGAATAACCTTATATAATAACATTAATGGTGAAGCTAACAGTGCTAGCAGCTAACACGTAAATCAACAGCAGTGATTGGTCACTTCAGATTGAACAGACGTAAACAACAACAGCTACCGATCACTCCTGACTGGGATTAGCCACGATACAAAAAAGTGCTAACAGGCTAATGACAGTGCTCTGTAATGTCCACGACCACTGCCTTCCGCCAGCTGAACAGGAAGTAGCCCATGCCGGCGCCGACCGCCACAGCGATGCAGAGGTAGCCGTTGTAGGTCATGAAGATGAGCATCAGGAAGTAGCTGACCACCACCTGGACGATGTGGAGCAGAGTCTGGACCAAGTGGGAGACGCTTATCATCCGCTGCCTGCGACAACAAAAGAGCCGCGTCATACAGATGTTGACGTCGCTTTGATGACATCAGGCAGTTTCTGAATGATGGAGGAGGCGTGAATCTGTGATACTGTAGTAACAATTTTATATGTGTAGTATTGTCGAGTACTTGGCTCTGGTGTTGTAGTATTTACAGACCACATGACTCTTGACAAAGTTGTAACTGCTTTCATTTGTTTTCAAACCAAAATATGTCCAAACATCAGCTGAAAAAGCTGCTGGAGGCACTGTATCCTCTCGTCCTCAGTCATCGCTGGGATCACATGGGATGATATTGTAGCTTTAGCTGCGGAGGATGTAATGACTGCTGCTGTGGCCTGAAGTTTTATCCATCACAAAAATGAGCAAACAGCGTAAATATTTTTGAATTAATTGTAAATGAAAAAAAAAAAAAACACGTATTCAAATCATGTTTCATTTGTATCATAGTCAATAAAGTGTATAAAATAAAATGAAAATTAATTTAGAATTTATATGCAAATATTCACAGCATTTGTTCATCTTTGTGTTCCAATTAAACTTCTGGCCACTAGATCCTTAGAATTAGAACACAGAGAGATTCCATCAATGAATTAATTTAGTTTCACTTAAACTTACAGCCGCTAGATGGCGGCAGACATTACGTTCTTATCAGCAAAAGAAACAATGAGATACCGGTGACGGCTGAGGACGAGAGGATACAGTCGACTCCAGCAGCTTTTAAAGCTGATGTTTGGACATAGTTTGATATCAAAACAAATTAAATCAGTTACGACTTCATCAAGAGTCATGTGGTCTGTAAATACTGCAACATTAGAGTCAAGTACTCAACAATACTACACATATATCCTTAATACTACAGTATCACAATATATCGTAAATATTGTGTCGTTGCCCCTGTATCTATGACGAATTGTATCGCTAGATTCTTGCCATTACACATCACTACTGGTGTTCCAGGACAACATACCCGACAGTCTTGTGGGTCTCCATCAGAACCGTGCCATCAGAACCGGGCAGGGGCATGGAGTTGTAGCGCACGTTGACCTGACTACGCCGCAGCAAGAACTCCCTCCCGATCTTCAGGCCCTCGTACAAGATGGCGAGCAGAAACACACCGATGCACGCCGCCACCATCTCTGTGGACCAGCAGCAGCAGCAACATGAGGCTCCTGAGCAGAACCGGGGCGGTGGACTCAAGGGTTGGACTCACCTCCGGGAGAGTTGATGACCAGTCCCTTGAAGAGCAGCTCTACGTTGGTGTACGCGAAGTTGAAGGTCATGGCCTAGGGTTCAGTGACAACACAGTTAGCGTTCTAGCTTCATTTTGGAACTTCATCCCGCCGCCTTACCATTCCCATGTGTCCCTCGTGTCCTCCTCCGTGTCCTCCTTCATTTCCTCCGTGGTCATGACCGCCGCTGGTGGGTGCGGCGGCGGTGGGATGGTGGTGCTGGTGACCGGAATGATCCATCTCCATGTCTGACAATGTTGAGGTCATCATTAAATTCATTATCATCATCATCTTCATCTTCATCTATAACATCCTCGTCATCGTCGTCAAACACGTGTTTGAATAACAAAGTTATCCTCCGGTAACCATAGTAACGGTGCAGCATCACTGTCCGGGTTGATCTGTAATACAATTGGTTCCACTGCCCTCAGGTGCCAGCGGGCAGCAGGGGCCAATCAGAGCCGACCCAATTGGATTAAAGCCTCAGTGACCTTAGAAGAGAACTCATGTCGCCCCGGGCGGTTCTGGTAAACATAGAGTGACATGTTGCAGAGCTGAGGAGAAAAAAAAAAGTCCAGTCCAAAGGTTCTGACTGGTTCTGGTTTCCACAGATTAAAGCCGAGAGTTCGGTTGTAAAATATCCTGGACCTGGAAACACCTGATCTAGAGGGTGATGTGGTGCAAGTCAACCATCGACCCCGAACTTGACGGTCCTGTCGGCGGACGTGAATCCTCGGTTCCGTTTTTCTACCGTCATCAGCACAAAATAAATCTGTGCTGTGTTCAAAATACGTGCAATAAACGTGTTTTGATTCGGATTCTCTCAGGCACAGAATTTCACCAAGAAAATCGAGAGTTCAGTCTCAGTGACGTCACAGAAGCGACAACCTGCTCTCAGAAGTCAAAAGTTGATCAGATCTTTTCTCTTTTACTTCTCAGCGTCGGAACCAAACCATTTCCCTGACCCGAGGTCGCGTCTAAACCTTCGGGTCCGGTTCTGACCCTCAAACAACAGTTTCGTGCGAAAGTGACTGACCTGGTCAGCTGACGAAGGGTGTCTCTGAGAGTCTGCCTGCAGCCCCTGAAATCACGACGAACAACAAGAAGTGCAGAAGTTTTCTCTGAGCTGAGAACGACCCCGAGCTGCGTCTACTTCCGGCCCAGTTACGTCAGCGTGACAGGCAACAGCGAATCAGCGAGAGAGCTGTGACTCGGGGGCGGGGCTTAGCCCGGGCCACGTCAGCGGTATGTTTTTAATATTTAAAGTCGTACACAAGTGACGCGACCGCAAAATCAAACACACTCTCTCTCTCACACACACACACACACACTCACAAATAAACTCAGGTGTGACCCTGAAGTCGACCCCCTGTCTAGAGATTTACTCTGTGACGGATTAAGTGGCGGAACAAGAGCCGGTTCTGTGACAAATAAACGAGTAAAACCACTAATAAACTTTTTCACACAGACGTTTTTCACGTTGACATTTGAAGTATGCAGCAAAGTCCATGTCATGACACTTAAAACCGAGTTTGGCGAGTCATAAATGACGCCATTCTGTACTTCAATAGTTGTAAAAAAAAAAGTCGTGCTAAAGTTTTAAAAAAGTTGTGTAAGGAATTTGCAATTTAAATAGGTTCACATATTGTGAGGTAACTTATGATTTTTAAACAAATAAATACATTATTTATCAAACTGTTAATAAAGTAAAATAAAATATTAAATAATGCATATTTTGCAGTAACTTGCATAATTCATATTTTTACTTTTTACATGCGAAAAAAAAACATGAAAACGTGAAAACATGTTTTCTTCACACATAGAGACGTAAAGAAATAAAATATGAAGACATATGGCGTGTCCATGGAGACACGAGACGTGACCAGGGAGACATGGACAAGAAGTTCATGGAGACACGAGACGTGACCAGGGAGACATGGACAAGAAGTTCATGGAGACACGTGAAGTGACCAGGGAGACATGGACAAGAAGTTCATGGAGACACGTGAAGTGACCAGGGAGACATGGACAAGAAGTTCATGGAGGCACGTGAAGTGAGCAGGGAGACATGGACAAGAAGTTCATGGAGATACGTGAAGTGAGCAGGGAGACATGGACAAGAAGTTCATGGAGATACGTGAAGTGAGCAGGGAGACATGGACAAGAAGTTCATGGAGGCACGTGAAGTGAGCAGGGAGACATGGACAAGAAGTTCATGGAGATACATGAAGTGAGCAGGGAGACATGGACAAGAAGTTCATGGAGATATGTGAAGTGACCAGGGAGACATGGACAAGAAGTTCATGGAGACACGAGACGTGACCAGGGAGACATGGACAAGAAGTTCATGGTGACAAGAGACGTGACCAGGGAGACATGGACAAGAAGTTCATGGAGACATGTGAAGTGACCAGGGAGACACGGACAAGAAGTTCATGGAGATACGTGAAGTGACCAGGGAGACATGGACAAGAAGTTCATGGAGATACGTGAAGTGAGCAGGGAGACATGGACAAGAAGTTCATGGAGATACGTAAAGTGACCAGGGAGACATGGACAAGAAGTTCATGTAGACACGAGACGTGACCAGGGAGACATGGACAAGAAGTTCATGGAGACAAGAGACGTGACCAGGAGGACATGGACAAGAAGTTCATGGAGACATGTGAAGTGACCAGGGAGACACGGACAAGAAGTTCATGGAGATACGTGAAGTGACCAGGGAGACATGGACAAGAAGTTCATGGAGACAAGAGACGTGACCAGGGAGACATGGACAAGAAGTTCATGGAGACATGTGAAGTGACCAGGGAGACACGGACAAGAAGTTCATGGAGACATGTGAAGTGACCAGGGAGACATGGACAAGAAGTTCATGGAGACATGTGAAGTGAGCAGGGAGACATGGACAAGAAGTTCATGGAGACATGGACAAGAAGTTCATGGAGACATGGACAAGAAGTTCATGTATCTCATGACACTGAGACACTGATTGTATCTCAGCTGGTGATGTCATCAGCACTGATACCACAGGTGAGGGTTCACGAGGATACAGTTGAAAGTTCTTGTGTCACGTGACAACATCTCTTGACCATGCACACGTAACTGAGCTGGGACCTGTAGCGAGAGGCAGGATGAACATGTGAGGAAAATTCATAAAAAAACAAACATTTTCTTTTGTGTCAGGTCAAGGTCAAGGACAAGGTCGAGATAGTTCATTGACAATCCTGCAACAAGGTAACACATACAGAGGGTTGAAATGACAAAGTCCAACTTTACACACAAAAAGCATGAGCATTAGAGAGAAAACTAAAATTAAGTATATCGAGTATACTGTATATACTTCAGTGCTGCAGGAAGAAGGGATTCCATCACTCTTTCAACCCACTAGGTTATTTAATTTAACATGTATTGTGTTAGTGTTAAACACTTATTCCCCTCTACTTCTGTGGTGTGCCTGTGTATTGTTAGTTACTCTTTCAGTGCCAGTCCTGTGAGCACAACAAAGGAATATGTCGAGGTGTCAGTACAGAATAAAAAAAATCAAATAAAATAAGACACAAAAGAAGCAGTAGAAAAAAAGAACCAAGTAGAGCCATTCTGCGGCACCAGATTTATTGTGGTTGATATATTTGTATGTATTATTGTGTTTATTTTAATATCATTGCTATTATTTGTATTTTTATATTTAATATATTTTGACTATAATGTGAGTGTATGTTTAATCTTGTTTGTGAATTGCTGTAACAACTCACATTTCCACACTGTGGGAAGATTAATCATGTATCTTGTTATCTTATCTTTGAAAGGTCTTAACTGAACGTAAAAATATCACAGATAAAGAGAAGAGAGAACACAGTGGTGGGGGGGGGGGGGGGTGTAAGTGGATTATGTGTATGCACGAGGGTTCAAGGTCTAGAGTTAAGGTTGGCAGAAGACTGAAGAGGTAGAGCCTGGTGGATGAAGGGGTTCTTAAGTCGGCTGGTACAGACCCAGTATTCTTCCCCTGATGGCCTCAGACCGAACTCCGTACGCTTCTATGACAATCATGATAGTGATTTTTGTGGATAATCAAACCCCAGATAGCTTTGAGTTACTGAGAGATATTTTACTGCTCCAGGATATAAACCCTTGCACAGCAGCACGCAGTCATGTGACCCGTGTTCTGTGATGTGTTCCTGTCAGGAAACTGAAAGCACAACTTCCGCGCATCAAGCGATTTCTTGAAAAACCCGTTGCACTTCCAGTTCCATTCACCACGGAATGTTTGTTCGTGCAAACACTGATGCAACATAAGTCGTTGACAAATAATTACTACATGAATACAACCTTTAAATCTCCTGCTTATCAAAGGTCAGGACGAAGGGGCAGCAGCCCGAGCACAGGGGTCCAGACCTGTCCTTCTTCAGCTCTTCACAAACGGCTCATTTGTACGTGAGAAATATTAACTGAAGCAGCAAAGAAATAGTTAATATAATTGCTTCTATTTTCAGTACCGTCTGAAGGGGTTTAGTTTTGAGAAAAGATGGCATTTTCTCTGAAGTCACATTAGCCTGACACTCTTGACACGTCAAGATGCTCATTACTGTTAAGTTTACTTGGAAAATGAAACCTCTAAACTAGTGAAAAGTAGTGAAACACAAACCCTAGATAATTTATTTTTACGTGTCGTTTCAGAAACGCGACGACATCAGTTGACACAGGAACACTTTATTCTCATAATTTTCATCACAACAGCAGGTCACATGATCACGTCTCAATTTGGTCAACGAGGAAGTAAACAGCCAATAAATACAAAGACAAACAATTACAACATCTGGACCTCCGGGGGGGTTGAGATCGCCTGGCGTCCGTCTCAGCCAGCCACGCGGTAGTTGGCGTGGAACTCTGGCTTAATTTCGCACACGCGGCTCAGCAGGTCGCCCAGTACCGCCTCCTTGTTGCCATGGTAACTCTTTTGGATCCGTCCCATCCTCTCCACCGTGTCACGATCCACCTCCACGGCGCTGTTGCCGTGAGAGCCGAGGGCCTGCACGTACACACACACACACACACACGTGAGACTCTGACTCAACACACACACACACACGCGCACACGCCTCGCGACCTACCGCCGCCTCCTTGGTCTTGAACTCTTTGTCCCTTTGAAGTCGATATTGTTCGATCTCAGCTTGAGCTTCTTCTTTGGCCTGCTTCAGGCGCCGGTTCTTCCCTGGAAAAAAAACACACCAAACGTCACGTGATCTCATCTCCCCGCCCTCTCACACACACACACATCATGTGACTTAATCATCTCTCACCCCCCCTTCAAACACACAGTGATAAACAAACACAAATACACACAATCCAACCGTCACTTGATCTTATCATCTTCAAAACGCAAGTTCTTAATGTTTATTTACGTATTTCTGGTCATTTCACTCAATGACAAGTTGTTGATGAATGACAGAAATGGGTCAGACTGACCCGGATGATGGACAGGCGTATTTGGTTCTGCGACGGTCAAGTAAAAACAGAACTAGTAGCGTTCAGAATAAACACACAACTTCCTCAAACCACGACTGTTTAGCTTCGTTTAGCAGCCGCTGTCGCCATCATAACCACCATCATCCTCGGTAACCTTCCTCTCTCAGGCTAGCACACGCTAGCACGGGCCTGGTCCGTGACTTCGGTACTCACGTTTGCGGGCTTCGGTCACCTTGTCCGCGGCTCTCTTCTCGGCCTGCAGCAGCTGCTGGATCCCCTGAGACTGACTTGCCATGTTGTTGACGCGAGACTGAGAAGAAGCTGCAGCTGAAACCCGAGGATCGTTCTTCTTCTTCTGGGGCTCACGGTCAGCTGACTCGACGTCACTCTGCAGCACACCACGTGACCCGAGTCACGAGCCGCTCTCGCTACGCGCTCGGTTCACCTGCGCCACCTGTCGGCCTGGAGTGCGAGTGCAGGGCTAAAATATAATTATACGTTTGGATTAAAATTGTGTTTATATTTTCAATTTGAATGGTTTGCGTGTTGCAGTGGATAAGAAGACTTTATGCTGACAATCAAGCCTTGGTTTTTGAGGCATTTCTTCCATTTTTAGAGGCCTTCAATTTTTCTAACATTTTAGATTCAGAAATTACATTATTTCTTTGATTCACTTTTTGTCCACTCCGACGTGAACTAACTTTATTTTTTAAATTGTATTTATATTTTCCAATTGATTTGCTAAATTGTGAAAAAAAAGAAAAGGTAGGTAGGTAGGTAGGTAAAATTGTTTTTTTCCAATAGCCAGCAATATTTCATAAACAATAACAAATAATACATAAAAAATAAAAGAAGAAGAAGAACATAAAGAGGAAGAACAAGATGAAGATGATGATGATGATGATACAATCTAAGTCTAAAGATAAAGACAAAGAACATAGGTCAAAGAAAAACAACAAAGTCAAAGGATACAAAGACTAACATAGAACAGAACATCCAGATACTCTCACTCAAAAAAAAAAGAAGATATAATGAACCAGTACACCAGCCTTTCAGTATAGTAAATAAATAATGAAATTAAAACAATCTTGTATACTCAGTGTATATTTATTAAATAAAAACAACCATAAGAGCCTTTAAAAAAAAAAAGAAAACTGCATCCATACATGTCCAGATCCAGCATCCTTCCAGAACAGCAGAGGCTGGTCTTTAACGTTTTAAAAACATTTTCTTGACAGTAAATTAGTTTTTTGTCATGGATCAGATGAGTGTTCATGAAATAAATCATAAATAGAGATGAGATGTTTGTCTCAGAAAAAACTCAAAGTGTTGTTGTCCTATTCATAGCCCTGGTAATCCAGATTTGGTGAACTTGAAAACTGTGTATCTGGGTCAATGTTGCCTTTGAAAAAACTGGAGTACAAGTAAGAAGGATAACCTGGTGCTGGAGAGCAAAAGCAAAATGGAGACATTTTTTGAACTGTCCGTCCATGTTTATAAACTCTTCTTCACTCGGACTCTCAATCATTTCATCTTCACTCAGACTTTTTATTTCATGTGTCCACTGAGTGTCTGTGCAGCATCTGCTACATTTGTTGTTAGTAAACTTGGATAAGCTCCTCCCACTCTGCAGGAGGCCACACCCCATTTTCCTCTACGTTACTAGGCGACGACTTCCAGTCCCACATTTTCACTGGAACGTTCCAGGTGGCGCCGTAGTTGGCCATCACGTAGTCGAGCGTCTGGCACGGGACTCGGACCTTCAACTCCAGCAGTTGTGCCCAGCAGAGGGAGAACTTGGGGAACACGTATCTGCGAGGACGACCAGGTCACGACTTGTTTAACTCGTCAAATCAATCGCCGAACTCACTTGAACTTCCGGCCGCTCTTGGCCTGTGTGCCTCCGTTCCACCAGAGGTCGCCGTCCTCGTAGAAGAAAAAGATGTCCAGCTTGACGTGGTCGTGCAGGAAGGAGAGTTCCAGGCTGTCCTTAACCTGCAGGACAAAAAACAAATATCCATAAATAATCCATAAATAAAGTGCGTTACTATTATTATTATACAATAGAGACGTGTCATTTGTGTATATAATATTTATTATTATTTTATGTATTAAAGTGTTATGTATTTAATGACATTTTATTTGATTAATACCTTATAATTTTCATTATTAGGAGTGTCAACAGGTTGGACAGGTTGATCAGGAGGGCTGGCTCTGTGGTTGGAATGAAGCTGGACTCACTGGTGACAGTTGCTGAGAGGAGATCATTGAACAAACTACTGTCCATCATGGATGATGACAGTCATCCTCTGAGCACTGTCATCAGTGAGCAGAGAAGCAGAATGAGTGCACGAATGCTTCTACCCAGGTGCAAAACAAATAGACTCAGGGACTCATTCATCCCTCGGGCTATTAAATTGTACAATTCTGAGTTCAGGGGCAGGAGTGGAGTGAAAGTATCTGGATGTTCTGTTATATGTTAGTCTTTGTATCCTTTGTCTTTGTTGTTTTTCTTTGACCTATGTTCTTTATCTTTATCTTTAGACTTAGATTGTGTCATCTTGTTCTTTATCTTTATGTTCTTCTTCTTATTTTATTTTTTAGGTATTATTTTCTATTGTTTATGAAAAATTGCTGGCTATTGGAAAAAAAACAATTTCCTGAAGGAGACCCCCTGAGGGATCATTAAAGTTTTACCTTACCTTAACTTACTTACATTATTATTATTTTATTTTTATGTTTTTTAATACATGAATGTTGAATCTTTTTTGTGAACTTTCTGTGGAACTACTTAAAATTCTCCAATGTGGGACGAACAAAGGAATGCCTTATCTTATCTTGTGACACAGTGACAACATTAAAACATGATGAGATGGAAGTCCCAAACAAACCTTCCCAAACTTGTGTTTGAGCGACAGCCCGGCATCCAGGAGCTCCTTCATGATGTCATCACGATAGTCCCGGACCATAATTCCGATGTCCACATCTCGACTGTACGAGATGACGCCGCACTGCCTGAACCAGCCTGCGTGAGAGAACAACCATTGGCGGCACTTCCAGCTAGTTAGCACGGTAGCTAGTTAGCATCTTACCGAGACACGTGCCGCTGCTGATCCAGAACGGGACGTTCATTCGGTCCAATGTTCTCGACGCAAGACGCAGCAGCGACATGACTTTACGCCGGAAGTCAAGGGCTTCAGATGTTGTGTCTTCAGGGTAACTCTGCCGAAGAGAACATTATTTTCCATTAAGTCGACCAAACACCTGGATCCTTCTACTAAACTTTATGTAAATGACAAAAGCAGCATTGTTCAGGAAATTACATTTCAGAAATTTCTGTGTTTGTTTATTCAATTTTTTTCTATTGAAAAAATATTGTTTTCTCTCCGATTTTCTGTGAAAATCAACTTTTCATAATTTCGGTAAAATTTCTTTGTGTTCAGTTGTCGCTAACTGTGTTTTTCTGGTATTTTTTCCATTTTCAGAGGCTAAAATTCTGCAGATTTTTTCTCAAACCTTTTAGATTTTCAGGCTATTTCACACTTCAGAAAATCCAATTTTAGAAAAGCAGGTAAAAGAAGTTGTGTTCACTTTTCCGCTGGGTCCTGACCTTTGGTCTCAGCAGCTTTTCCCCCTTTTTTAAAGACTTGAGGCATTTTTTCAAATTTCTTTTTGGGACGTAATAAAATCAATTTATTGCTGTCACATGGGGATTTGGTTTTGTGGCATTTTTTCTAATCTCTTTAATTTTTGAGGGAGTTTTCAAACTTTTTCTTATCAAGTATTGAGTTTTGACTATGATCTTTTCAGATGAATACATGAATAGCTTCCGAGGCCCAGGTGAGAGCATGAGTTTGATGTCGATTTAATTTAAAGGAACATTTTAAATTGACGTCGAAAAAATTTAATTAAAAGAAAAAACAGAAAGAAAAAACAGACAAATGAACAAACAAATTAATAATTTGCAGTCAATAAATGTTTAAATGAACAACTGGATTTTACTTTTATAATTTATTATTTATCTTAAGTCTTAGGTTTATTTATCTTAAGTCAGCCAGGTCAATCAAGATCCCATAGGTCAGATATAAAGATCAAAGTAAAGCTGCCTAGTGTCCCCTTTCTGTCCGATATGTTCGCAATTTTGCGTTGATTTGTTGCAGATGAATGAGTTTTTATTTTGAACTTCTGAATAACATAACTCTTGTTAAGATGTCACCGTTTAGATTTGGGCCGCACTCAATTTATCTTTTTTTAAACGTGGCCCTTCTCTGAAAAGAAATAAAAATGGGAAAAAAGTGTATACTGTCCAAGTCATCAAGTTTTTGTTTCCTCTAATGTGTCTTATCTGACATTATACCAGATTATAAGAATGTTTCACATTGTTCTAGACATTCGTCAGAGGTCAAAAGGTCATAGGTGATAACATAAGAGCAGTGAAAGTCAGAACAGGAATGGTTTTAGGTCACTGTTTTATATGCTATCAAAGATGGCGAGAGGGTCAGTGTGCTCCTGTTTTTGTGGTTTGAAAACAGGGTCTAACCTGCAGGAAGTTGCGGGCGTCATGGTAACGGCACTCCAGAAATCGCGAGTGATTTCTCCGGTACAGGAAGTCAGAAATGTTCTCGGGGACTCGAAGGTCCATACCATCCACGACTGTCAGTATCATCTTCGGCCTGTAGGGGGCAGCAAAACGCAACTTAAGAAACCAACAATTAAAATAAACACGTGTGAAGTCACGGCGGTCCCAGGCCCACCTGTCGTAGGCGCCGGCGTGGCGTCCGTAGTCCAGGAGCTTGAACGGGGCGAAGCTCCGGTCCTCGTCAGCATCGAGGCGGAGCTCTGAGTGCCAGAGAAAGTCCCCGCTTCGTTGGTACAGGAAGACCACCTGAAACATCCCAGATGTTTGTGAGGCATCCCCCGTAGGAGGCGCTAAACATCATCGGCACGAGACTCACCTGGATGATGCAACCGTGGAGACGCAGCAGCAGGTAGAAGGGGATTTTCTGTGAGGACATCGTGTCCAGTCCCACCAACCGGGGGTCTTCTCCTCGCAGCTCCAACACTTCAAAGCCAGACTGTTTAGCCACCAACAGGAGGCGGGGCTACATGGACGTCTGTCAGGTGAGGTCGGCTTAAGAACGTACATGATAACGGCTCACCTCGTACTTCCATTGGCTGGCCAGCAGCCCGAACGATGTGATTGGCCGACTGCATAGGAAACTGCAGTGTGACTGTGAACGCAAAGCATCCCTGGAGAGGAGCGTCAGCGCCGCCGTGTCAGCGAGGAACAAGGGGAGACCAAAGCGACGCGATAACGCCAGAAACTTCTTGAGGACTTTCTGTTGCACACACACAAACTATGTTAACAACAACAACAACAACAACAGTCAAGTCAACCACAGTGGTCGTCTGGTCCAGGTTATGACTGTTGTTGACTTATCAACTATTGTCGACCCTAATGGTCACTATGTTAACAACTGTTGTTATGGCGACCATATCAGCAGCTACGCCAAAAACAGTTAATTAACCACAACAGTAATTATATCAACAACAGTTATATGTTTACATTGACAGTTGCTACATCAATACCAGTTGTTACATAAACTACAACAGTCATTGTAAGTCGTCATGTCGACAAGAGTCGTTACAATGGCAAGTCATCAAGTTGTGTACAGTCGTCCCATTGTCACTTGTTTTGATTGTTTAAGCGCTTTGTGACCCTGGTCTTGAAAAGCGCTATATAAATAAATATAACTTACTTACTTACTTACTTCTACAACAGTCGTCACATCTTTGTTAATGGTTGTTACGCCAACACCAGTTGTTACATAAATTAAACCAGTTGTTGTAATCAGTCATGTCGACAACAGTTGTCACAATGACAAGTCGTGTACAGTCGTCATATCATTTACAGTTGTCATGTCTACAGCAATCGTCACAATGACAAGTCGTGTACAGTCGTCACATCATCTAAAGTTGTCATGTCAACAACAGTCGTCACAATGACAAGTCGTGTACAGTCGTCACATCGTCTACAGTTGTCATGTCAACAATAGTCGTCACAATGACAAGCTGTGTACAGTCGTCACATCATCTAAAGTTGTCATGTCACCAACAGTCTTCACAATGACAAGTCGTGTACAGTCGTCACATCATCTAAAGTTGTCACGTCAACAACAGTCGTCACAATGACAAGTCGTCTACGGTTGTTATGTCTACAGCACTCCTCACATCTTTGTTAATGGTTGTTATGCCAACAACAGCCGTTACATAAACTACAACAGTTGTTGTGTGTCATGTCGATAACAGTTAGCACGTAGACAAGTCGTCAACAGTCGTCACATTGACAAGTCGTGTACAGTCGTCATGTCAACAAAAGTAATCGGCACCAAAACAACAGGCGTTACACCGATAACAATCGCCATGCCAACGACAGCGATTCCCCGGCAACAATCGTTAAGCCGACAACAAACATTAGGTCGACAACAATCATCACATCAACGGTTGTTGGAAGGTTTTCAGTGTTTGAAGTTTCAACACAATCTGTTACGGTGACTCTAAAACACATTTAGATGATATAAAGACAATTGGTTTGTTCCTATGAACTCAAAACCTAAATAAACCAACTTTCCTTAGTGTTGGTCATTGAAAACTACTTCACTAAACATTTTTTTATGTAAATTGACAAAGGCTGCAATGATGCTACAGAAGGTCACGGTTCATGAACGAAGAAGAACAGAACATTTGACAAGGGAGTGAAAAGGGATTGTTTTGGTTGTTGACTCTGCAGGAGATGGTCTTGTCAGAACCAAAAGAGGACACAAACAAAGTGTCTTTGCTGTCAAAGAAGATCCTATTAGGACTTATTATGATTTTTTTTTAAAGATTATGCACAGAGTCAAGCATTGTGTCAGTGAGCAGAGAACCTGAAAACAAACACAACTGTGTTTGAGAGTAAACGTTTAAATGAACTAGATTAAAAACCGTTTCATCCTGCAATCCACATGTTTACGTATCAATGTGGTGCAGGTGATATTCATGCAAAAGCAGCGGTTTATTGTTCATATTATTATTATTATTATTATTGTTGTGCTGGACTCACCAACTGGATGTTGCTGGAGGTCACGTGACTCGGGAGGTCAGAAGGAGCAGGCTTAAGAAGAAAAGACCATTTTATTATTTTTTACTGACAAGTTCAGACGTGGACATGTGAGCGACTGGGAGACTTCACTCACTGCATTGACGTAGATTCTGTAGTAGAAGACCTGGATGAGCAGGAAGACGCAGCTGAAAACAACCAGTAGCGTCAACACTGACGTCGCAGTCAAGCGAGACATCCAGACAGGTGTCTGTCACATGACGTCATCACCGTATAAACAGGCGGACACAAGGAACAGAACAACAGACTCGAGGAACCAGACCAAGGTACCGTCTCTAGTATCCGAGCCAAAATCTTCTTCGTTTTTGTAACGGCGCGGCATGATAACCTCTGCAGCAGCATCGCCCTCTGCTGGCGACTTTATTATTTATCCCGGCAGAGGTTTTTGAAAAGCAGTTTTATTTTTAAAACATAAATTGTTCAAATCAAGTTTTGATTAAAAAAAAGTTTATTGTGTTCAATACTTTCACTTCTGTTTACAATCAGTGTTACATTGAACCAACCAATGAACCATCCAACTCTGATGATGAAGTCTTCTTCTTCTTCTTCATCATCGTCATCATCATAGCAGGTCAATAACACCAGATGTTCCAGAGGTGGTTCTGTTAATGGCCTCATTCATGTAATGGTGACAACGCTAATAACCAATTAAACTCTAAAAAAATCTGTAAATGACTCCGACTTGTTGGACTTTCGTCACCAGTCCGACTCGTCTTTCCAGCGGGGGATGTATTTGGGGAGTCGGGCGCCTGCAGAACTCGAGGACGGTTCCCTTCGGGGAGGCGGAACGTGTCTCCTCTGTGGAGGTGCATTGTGTCCCCTGGAGTTTGGGCCGTTGCATCTTTGGTAGGGCAGCTGCTGGTTCCAGTGCGAGACGGAGTTGTCGTATCTGGACTGAGCGTGGTACGGCTGCTGTGGACCCCTCCAAGGTCGACCTCTGGTTTCAGACTTAAAACCACCCAAAGGATGTCTGACGGGAAGACAAACATTTTAGTTATGGTTGGACACGACAAAACAGCGTTTATGTTTTCATACTCACTGTGACCCATGATTGTATCTGCCCCAGTTCTGAGCTCTAGGTTCATGATGCTCTTCTGCCGGTTCTAAAAATCTGCCTCCTTGTTGTCCCCTGTTTCCCTGATGCTGCTCCTCGCCATGACCTCGAGCTCTGCCCCAAGACCCACCCTGAGCTCCGTCCCAAGATCCACCTCTAGAGTAGCCCCGAGAGTCTCCCCTAGAGTCACCCCAATAGTCTCCCCGAGAGTCTCCCCGAGAGTCTCCACGAGAGTCTCCACGAGAGTCGCCCCCAGGGTCGCCCGGAGCTCCATCTCGAGCCCCGCCCCTCACTGGCCTCAGAGTGCACTTCTCCATCCCATCGTTGCTGTTGAGAAGCAAACCCTGAGCCACTCGTCTTCAGGCACAAAAGTCAAGTCAGACCACAAACCTCCTGTGAGAGCCTGACAGAAGATCCTCCAGGTAATTCTCCCGCTCGATCGTATGACCTCGGCTACAATTGAACACTGAAACATTATAAACATTTCATGAGCATCTGAAACATCTCACACCCTTTGATTTTTTTTCCATAGTCCATAAGTCAATATTCTGCCAGGGATATTACACACTCCTTTAGGTGTGTATCCCTCAAGTACATTTCTATCTCAACATTAGGGATCGTGACCAATCAGTGCGAGTGAAAATATATCTCATATATACACTTAAACTAACACTAGGAATATATACATGACGGGCTACACATAAGAGTGAGCCCGGAACCCTATTTGCTGGGGCGGATTACCAATGGGTTTGTTTCAGATAATGATATTATATATTCTCAAGATCAGTATACTTTTATTTACAAGATCTAGCAAAGTGTGGAGAATACTCGATTTCATAATGAGTTTTATTTTCCATAGACCTTAAAAACATTAAGATCAAACTAACACAACTGATGACTTTAATTGAAAACTATGATTCACATATAAAACCTTAGCATTGGAATTGTACTACAAGTATATTTTATATTATGTTTGTGGGTTTTTTCAGCCCTGAATGTCTATTTTCTGTATTTTAATTTGTTTATGAATAATGAAAAAATGTTTTTATGAACATCAGGTCAGGGGTCAACAGGGGTCAACAGGGGTCAACAGGGGTCAACCGGGATCCGGCGTGAACTCACATTTAATGGCTTTTTTAGGTTTTAATCCATCCACATCAATCAGATACCTGCAGGAGACAAGGCAGACGTCACTCACACAAACACGTACTTATGCACATACACATCCATGTTGCCTTAGCAACATCCGTCATTGTATAAGATTTGTTTTTGTTGTTTTTACATGTATTCTTGAAACAAATTTATATTGCAAAGGTAGTCAATAATTAGGAAATATATTGAAGTTTTTCTGGATCTTTCTTTGGTTATAAATGTGTTTTTTTTCCATTTTGGTGACGTTTAAAATGTGTTTTGAAAATAAAATTAAGTTAAACATTTTTTGTCCACAGAAAGCTCCCGTTTGATGCAAAAGAATAAATGGAAAAAGCAGTTTCACTTGTATCGACACACCTTGCTGTAAATAAGTGTGGAAAAACACATTATGACTCACCTGTGGTAAATTAGAAATAAGAATCACCTGTGAAAAAATAGTCTGTGCCCATGAGACACGAATTATCCAATTAATGATGACTTATTCTATGTTTTAAAAAGCGTTGACACAGTAGTGAAGACAAACACCTTTGAATTAGTCATTTTCAAAGACATGGCACGTATGTTTCAACAGTGTCTAATGTTATCAAGACGTTTTCCAAGCATGGAACCATCAATACCTGCCTGGATGAGAAGGTAAGAGAAAGTTTACAAGGGTAAGAGGTAAGGGTAAGAGAAAGTTTACAAGAGAACATTGGTGCCACTTGTGGACTCAACGTCAAACCACCAGAGACCTGAAGGCCAACCTGGAGCAGGTGTTATGGTTTTAACAAGATTCATCCAACACACACTAAAACAAACAGGGCTTCATTGATGATGAAGAAACAATTGCTGGAGAAAAAAAAACAAAAACTGGAATAACTACTCGACTACTAGTTCCTGGACAAGCCACAATACTTGCAAAAGTTGCGATTTCATTTAATTTTATATAAATTTGACTTTCGGCCTGTGACGACTCAGCTTAAATACACCTTCATGACGTCGTGCTCGACAGAAGCTGACAAAGACGGTCGGCTTAACAGCTGCACGACTAAAGCGCTACCAGTGTCTCAACAACATGGAACAACATGCGTCACAACCAAACCCTTCAAACCTCTGTATGACTGCAACTCTAAACAACAGGAAATAACAAGTTGATATCACACAAACAACCGTAACCAGACTTCACCAGTTTCATCCTGACATCGGTACGTAAATTGGAATTGTGACGTGTGCTGCCAGTGTGTTTGTGTGTGTATTAAAATGCATTACCTTGTACTACACAAAATTCAAATAATATAAATTGCAATCTGTTTTGTACTGCAGGAGATTCACGTAAGGATGACAGAGAAACGTCTCAAATCGCATACTTCTCTTAGTATACTAGAAGTTAGTATGCATCAAGATAGTGTACATACTAACTAGTACGCAAATTATCCACAGATAGTATGTCTCAAATCAAACTCTGCTGCTACGCACTAACAGGAATTGAGGTGACAGCTTCTTCTTCTACTTCTATTTAACGATGGTTGCAACCAGCTGTTTGAACGCTATCGCCACCTGCTGGCAGCACGTTTTGCAAGTTTGGATAAAGAAATAAAGAAAAAATATGAGAATCGAAATATTCGCGAGATATATAAGCTGGTATCAGCACTAAAGACGTGTCGTCCTTCTACTGCTGCTGAAAATACACCTGTAAGTATATGAATATATATGCATTTATATATGACGTAACTTCCGTTTAAAACGTCACTAAGACGGAGCCGTTTAGGGTCGTAAGTGTCCATCGAACCATACTCAGTTTTGTGGGAATTTTAGTGACAATTTAGTGCGCTTCTTAATTCTTACTAAGAATTGAGACGCACTTATGCACTAGAAATACTAACTTTGAGTACGCTAGTATGCGATTTGAGACACAGCAAAGAGCAACTTAGAGAAAAGATGAAAGCTATAGCTATAGAAATGCAACCATGACTGATGCAGGGTTTGCACTTTATATCTTATCAATAAAATAAATATATTTCATTGTAAGTTGAATATGTTTTGTATTAGAGAAGAAATGCATTGAAAAAGCACATAAAAATACAATGTAAATGAATATTTAGATATAAAGTTGTAAGTACACACCTGCAGATCAGATATCCTGTGCGGTTCAGTCCATGTGTGCAGTGAACACCGATCAGTTTGTCTGCAGAGAGTTACTGTTGTTAATCTGAAGGTACGGAAAGAAGAAGTTTTTCTGTGTTTTCACCATTGTTTTGGTTTTTCTTCAGGAAACTGTTCACGACTTGTTTAAACTTGAGAATGGCGTCATCGGGAGGAACCTGATGACCAGGAGTGAAGATCTTCACACATTCAACCGAGTCGGGGACGTCCTGCAGACACACAGTGTGAGATCAGACAAGTGTGTGTAGGTGTGTGTGTGCAGGTGTGTGTGTGCAGGTGTGTACCGGAATGGAGTAGTAGCGGGTGGTGTATGTCAGGTCAATGATGAGTCCCAACTCTTGTCCCTCTTTGGTGACGAGGTCCAGAAGATGATGAGGGGTGAAGACTTCAGGGGAGCTGAGCTGAGCACATATCGACTGACAGACAGGAAGGTTTTATTTGATCCGTTTATTTCATTTCACTCGTTTTTATGTTCCAACAGGGACACACTCACCTGCTTTAGAGGAACTTTGAAGGCAATAAAACGAGTTCCCGATAACCTTTTACCCACTGGCGTGTAGTCCAGCCACCTAAACACACACACACACACACACACACACACACACATACACACATCAAGATTTTACAGAGTTTACATCCAGACGAACATGACGTTACCTGTCGGGGATTTTATTTTTCTTGTTCGGCCACATTGGGAGGTCTCGTGTATCACCCACGACAGAGTGACCAGATCGGTTCCGGATAGAGATCCTCGCTTGTTTAGATCCTAATATATTTGTTGTCAACAGGCGAAACGTGTTAAAACTGAGACAAAGTGTGCGTCGCATGTCGATGACGTCACATGCCGCCTTCACTGTACTGTTTTTTCCGGTGTAGGTACAAATTTTGGTCCTCCCTACAATATCGGTCCCCCCACTTCCTACGTGATGACGTCACACGCTGCATTTGCGAACGTCGCTTTTACGGAATGTTTATTCGAGTTCCGAAATAATTCGCTTTTCAAATAACAAAAATGTTCGAATATTCCCCTTTCTATAACTCATTCCACCTAGTCTGTAGTTCGGATCATAAACAACTCGGTAATTATTTATTTAATTTAGTTTACTCTTCCCCCGATTTAAATCAATTATTAAATATATATATATATATATATATGCCCACTTTATTGAACGAGTCATTTTATTTTTATTTAATGTGTTCGATTTGTATAATGTATGCAGTACAAAAAAATAATAATAATAATTAATTGTAAAATTAGAGTAGTTTATGTGTGTACGTTCGCATATGCGGCGTGTGACGTCATCACGTAGGAAGTGGGGGGACCGATATTGTAGGGAGTGTACTACCACTTCCTACGCGATGACGTCACACGCTGCATACGCGAACTTCTTTTTAAAACATTTTTTATGGGTTAAAGAAACGTCAACAGAACGTTTACATGATGTTTTTTTTTACCACACATAGAACATTTATATTGACAAAAAGACGATGTTTGTCAACATAATCACTTTCCGTTCTCTTATTTCCTGTGCTGTGTCTCAAATCGCATACTACTCTTAGTATGCTAGAAGTTAGTATGCATCAGTTTAGTGTAGGTACTAAACGCTATCGCCGACACCTGCTGGCAGCACGTTTTGCAACTTTGGAAAAAGAAATAAAGAAAAAATATGAGAATCTAAATAATCACGAGATATTTAAGCTGGTATCAGCAGCGAAGACGTGTTTATCCTTCTACTGCTGCGGAAAATGCACCTGTAAGTATATGTATATATATGCATTTATATATGACGTAACTTCTGTTTAACACGTCACTAAGATGGCGGCTGTTTAGTGTGGTTAGTGTCCATCGAACCATACTCAGTTTTGTGGGCGTGTTAGTACGCCAATTTAGTGTGCATGGCGCACTAAATTTCACATACTAAGAATTGAGACGCACTAAAAATACGCTAGTATGCGATTTGAGACACAGCACTGTGTCTCAAATCGCTCTTTGCTGTGTCTCAAATCGCATACTAGCGTACTCAAAGTTTTAAACGGAAGTTACGTCATATATAAATGCATATATATTCATATACTTACAGGTGCATTTTCCGCAGCAGTAGAAGGACGACACGTCTTCGCTGCTGATACCAGCTTAAATATCTCGCGATTATTTAGATTCTCATATTTTTTCTTTATTTCTTTTTCCAAAGTTGCAAAACGTGCTGCCAGCAGGTGTCGCTAGTGTTCCTACAGCTGGTTGTAACATCGTTAAATAGTAGTAAAAGAAGAAGCTGTCATGTGATTTCCTGATAGTGTGTAGCAGCAGTGTTTGATTTGAGACATACTATCTGTGGAGAATTTGCGTACTAGTTAGTACTATAGTATCACATGACAGCTTCTTCTTCTACTTCTATTTAACGATGTTGCAACCAGCTGTTTGAACGACATTGCCACCTGCTGGCAGCACGTTTTGCAACTTTGGAAAAAGAAATAAAGAAAAAATATGAGAATCTAAATAATCGCGAGATATTTAAGCTGGTATCAGCAGCGAAGACGTGTTTATCCTCCTACTGCTGCAGAAAATGCACCTGTAAGTATATGCATATATATGCATTTATATATGACGAAACCTCCGTTTAAAACGTCACTAAGAGGGAGCTGTTTAGTGTACTCTGTCGAGTACTTGACTCTGGCGTTGCAGAATTTACAGACCACATGAGTCTTGACGAATTCGTAACTGCTTTCATTCGTTTTGAAACCAAAATATGTCCAAACATCAGCTTTAAAAGCTAATGCTGGAGTCCACTGTATCCTCTTGTCCTCAGCCATCACTGGTATCTCATTGTTTCTTTTGCTGATGAGAACGTAATGTCTGCTGCCATCTAGCGGCTGTAAGTTTAAGTGAAACTAAATTAAAAGACACATGACTATTTGTGTTAATTGTTAATAAAAAATTAAATTTTACACTTTATCGAAATATAAACCTTGAATGAAAATGAAAACGGCACAAACCTACAGGCACACACACACACACACACACACACACACACACACACACACACACACACACACACACACACAGCTACAGCCATGATTATCATCATACAGACAGACACACACCCACCTGCACCAAGAACAATTTTGTTTTGTCCTCCATCTCTTTGTTGTCGAACATCTGGAAGACTCTGGACAACCACACGGGTCGACCATCGGAACCAAACACACAACCGTCCTCACCGTGAGACGACAACACTGCCAGGAAACACTTGTGCACGGCGCGGCTGGCCTCTGTGCACAAACACACGGTGTGAGAAGGAGACCAGAAGACTCTGGTTCTGACTCTGTCCTCACCACTCTGGAACAGATCGTAGATCTCGCGGCCCTGCAGGTCCTCGTGGATCTCCACCTCAAAGTCCAGCTTCCGCAGAACCTTGTGAAGCCGTTTGGTGTCTCTCTTCGCTCCGGGTCTCCGGCCCAGATCCACCCCGGGCTCAAACTGGCTCACCGAGACCAGGACCGCTCGGTTACGCTGCTGCCGTATATGGGCAGACAGAAGTTTTATGAGCCCGTTACATAGTCATATGAACCTGTTCTTTTACTTTTACTTCTCTCAAGACTCATGACCATATCCTAGATGAATCACTTGTCACATGTACTTTTCCCGGCACTCCTGCCCTGGGATCAAGAGTTCAGTGCATCATCACTGGTACTGCAAACATGCTTGAATGCCTAATCATTTGTAAATCTACGATCATTGCTGACAAAGTTCTTAGCAGCGTCTCATGAGTTTACTGTTAGAAGGGAAACAACAAAAACTTATCATTTAAACGTCATTCGACATTTTTCATTTGTGGTTAGTGTCCATCGAACCATACTCAGTTTTGTGGGCGTGTTAGTACGACAATTTAGTGTGCATGGCGCACTAAATTTCACCTACTAAGAATTGAGACGCACTAATGCACTAAAAATACTAACTTTTACTACGCTAGAATGCGATTTGAGACACAGCACCGGTCTGACGACACACGTGACTTTGACACCAACGGAAGTGCCCGCGCTACATGTGACGAAGCCGCTGATTGGCTGAAGCTGTTTTACTAATAATAACGCACAACTGTACAATGCAATACAGACATTCAAGTTCCGAAACAATTCATTTCATGAGTTTATTTTATTTTCCAAAGACCCTAAAACATGTAGCGTAAAACACCAATTGTTGACTTGAATTCAAAAGAGTAAATTGCATTTTTATATTTGTACAGATACCCTAAAACGTTGTCCATTTTCTATATATATTTTTTTGATGCATACATTTGTAAAAATCAAATATTCTCCCCATAACGAACAGGGTGAAGGATAAAATACCTCATTGATAAACTCTCACAAAATCAAAATTCTGACACAGAATTAAAGTTCATAAATAATCATTAAAATGTTTCCCAATCATAGAAGACAACCATAGACTCTGTGCTTGATGGATCTACTGAGTCCTTTAAGAAACATCTTAAGACGTTTTATTCGTGCAGGCTTTTCCTTGATTCTCTGGAACTCCTGTGTTGTTCTCAGTATTATCTTGATCTTTGAAGTATATATTTTATTGAGATTTGTTTTGATTGTTTAAGCGCTTTGTGACCCTGGTCTGGAAGAGCGCTCTATAAATATAAATTACTTACTTACTTACATGAATGCATCTCTGACTGGACGATGTAAAAAACGTTTTAAATACTTTTCACATAAAAACTAGCAAAAAAATCACATTAGAAAGTTCAGCTGATGGAACGAGTTCGATTCCTGAACGTGGCCACCAGTGACGTCAGGCTGCGGCCGTCTTGAACCTTCTCCACAGGAGTGAAGGGGAAGACGTCGCGGGTGAGACTCGTCACCAGGCAGGGCATCTCTTTCATTCCCCCGACAACACGACCCTTGGCTTCGAAGTTGAAGGCCACGTGGTGCGACAGGCGGGTCATGAGACGGGTCAGTTCCAGGAGACGCTCGTTCTGGTCCTCCAAAAGTGAGCAGAACGTCTGAAGAAAGACCGAACCCTGGGGGTTGTTGAAGGCCACGTATCCTGTGGGGATTACAAACAAGTCACTCGTACCTGCACCAGGTGATGCTTTAGTTTTCTCTTCACATTGAACCAGTTCAACTACCTTTGAGCAATTTGATGGAACTATTTATGAACTGTTTAGCTCATAAAAATGTCGGATCATAAACATTGGAAGTTCCACAAACGCTGGAAGTTCAAGATTGAGGCAAAATATTCACGTGTGTGTATTTTACCTGGAACTGTCGCGTACATCACGGCTGTGTCCACAGGAAGTGACAGATTCTGACATAAAACAAGTTCCTCGTTGGAATCCACTTCAACACCTTTATCAAGTCCATCACCACGACATGCCTACACAGATGGGTAGTTAGTCATCAGACACACGAATATATTACAACACTGTTTGAACAAAGGATATATTTGTAGTATTGTCGAGTACTTGACTCTGGCGTTGCACAATTTACAGACCACATGAGTCTTGACGAATTTGTAACTGCTTTCATTCGTTTTGAAACCAAAATATGTCCAAACATCAGCTTTAAAAGCTAATGCTGGAGTCCACTGTATCCTCTTGTCCTCAGCCATCACTGGTATCTCATTGTTTCTTTTGCTGATGAGAACGTAATGTCTGCTGCCATCTAGCGGCTGTAAGTTTAAGTGAAACTAAATTAAAAGACACATGACTATTTGTGTTAATTGTTAATAAAAAATTAAATTATACACTTTATCGAAATATAAACCTTGAATGAAAATGAAAACGGCACAAACCTACAGGCACACACACACACACACACACACACACACAGCTACAGCCATGATTATCATCACACAGACAGACACACACTCACCTGCACCAAGAACAATTTTGTTTTGTCCTCCATCTCTTTGTTGTCGAACATCTGGAAGACTCTGGACAACCACACGGGTCGACCATCGGAACCAAACACACAACCGTCCTCACCGTGAGACGACAACACTGCCAGGAAACACTTGTGCACGGCGCGGCTGGCCTCTGTGCACAAACACACGGTGTGAGAAGGAGACCAGAAGACTCTGGTTCTGACTCTGTCCTCACCACTCTGGAACAGATCGTAGATCTCGCGGCCCTGCAGGTCCTCGTGGATCTCCACCTCAAAGTCCAGCTTCCGCAGAACCTTGTGAAGCCGTTTGGTGTCTCTCTTCGCTCCGGGTCTCCGGCCCAGATCCACCCCGGGCTCAAACTGGCTCACCGAGACCAGGACCGCTCGGTTACGCTGCTGCGTCATCGTGTCGAGTGTGTGAGGACTGACTCTCAGACCGACTCAGAGACGGCCAGATAAGAATCCTGTGACATCCACAGAACCTCACCTGCTCACACCCACCTGCCGTATATGGGCAGACAGAAGTTTTATGAGCCCGTTACATAGTCATATGAACCTGTTCTTTTACTTTTACTTCTCTCAAGACTCATGACCATATCCTAGATGAATCACTTGTCACATGTACTTTTCCGGCACTCCCGCCCTCATCATCACTGGTACTGCAAACATGCTTGAATGCCTAATCATTTGTAAATCTACGATCATTGCTGACAAAATTCTTAGCAGCGTCTCATGAGTTTACTGTTAGAAGGGAAACAACAAAAACTTATCATTTAAACGTCATTCGACATTTTTCATTTGAGGCTTTATATCTTTTTATTATTCAAATTAAAACTATATGAATTTACAGTTTCATGTTTATATTTTACTAATTTTCCATTGGTTTTTTTTATAATTGTTTTTCATTTGAAATTCAAGATCGCTGCCTCTGTACCTCGTTTCCTATGACTTATTTTGCTTGTGATAAATAAGATAAGACTACTTTATTACTTTATTAATCTCACAATTTTATGTAACTCATATTCCAGAGAGGAGCTCATAAACATCAGTTTCGCAAACTCCTGATTATTTATTTTCATCATTTCTCACTCACACATTTTTTGATCATAAACACTCAAGTTATTACTTTTTTAATGCATTATTTTAATTTAAAGACTTAATTTTAAACACATGTCTCTTATTTTATTTATGAATCTTTTTTAATTGAATTTAATAATGTATCCACACCCCAAACAAGTTCTTGTGTTGTTATATAATACTGTGATAAACATTTTCTAATCAGTTCATATCTGTCTTCTTATGTTCTGGTTATCAAAGAGTCTCATTTATAGCAGTATTTTCAATAAACACACCAGTTTGTTAATAAAAATATTTATTTGATGAACAAGGTAGTTGGCAAAGGCTGCTGAATAAAAACAAAAACTTTTATATAAGAATCCTCACACCTGATTGGCTGGTGGGTTGCGAGGGAGGGAGTGCGGGGAGGAGGCTCTGACCAGCGTCCCAGTGAGTGACAGCGGCCGCTCGTACTGACCCGTGTGCTGGTGGTCCGTTTGGGTCGGTGCCGGGGCCGCGGGTGACGCCAGAGACGCAGTTGGGGTGGCGGGGGATTCCAGAGAAGAGGCGGGGCTCGACTGAGACAGGTGTGTGTGCGTCAGGTGAGACGGGGCCGGGTGTCGGGTCTCTGAACCCTCCGAGTATGTGGGCGACCAGTCCACCCCGGAACCTGACAGAGGCCGTTTCACTTGAGGAGGACAACCTTCAGCTGCAGCTGAACACACACACAGAGAAACACAATAGTCATGATTATACACACACGTGCGTCGGTAAGATGCAAACACATACAGAAGTATACAGACACGTCGGTTAGAGGTATACACTAAAGTCAACCAGAGGTACACACACAGAAGTATACACACACACACACACATCAGTCAGAGATACTCACAGAAGTAAAACACACCAGTCAGAGGTACACACAGAAGTATACACACACGCCAGGCAGAGGTAAACACACATGCCAGTCAGAGGTAAACACAGAAGTATACACACATGCCAGTCAGAGGTAAACACACAGAAGTATACACGCACGCCAGTCAGAGGTAAACACACAGAAGTATACACGCACGCCAGTCAGAGGTAAACACACAGAAGTATACACGCACGCCAGTCAGAGGTAAACACACAGAAGTATACACGCACGCCAGTCAGAGGTAAACACACAGAAGTATACACGCACGCCAGTCAGAGGTAAACACACAGAAGTATACACACGCCAGTCAGAGGTAAACACACAGAAGTATACACACACATCAGTCAGAGGTAAACACAGGGGTATACACACATGCCAGTCAGAGGTAAACACAGAAGTATACACACATGCCAGTCAGAGGTAAACACACAGAAGTATACACACATGCCAGTCAGAGGTAAACACAGAAGTATACACACACGCCAGTCCGAGGTAAACACACAGAAGTATACACACATGCCAGTCAGAGGTAAACACACAGAAGTATACACACATGCCAGTCAGAGGTAAACACACAGAAGTATACACACATGCCAGTCAGAGGTAAACACACAGAAGTATACACACATGCCAGTCAGAGGTAAACACAGAAGTATACACACATGCCAGTCAGAGGTAAACACACAGAAGTATACACACATGCCAGTCAGAGGTAAACACACAGAAGTATACACACATGCCAGTCAGAGGTAAACACAGAAGTATACACACACGCCAGTCAGAGGTAAACACACAGAAGTATACACACATGCCAGTCAGAGGTAAACACAGAAGTATACACACATGCCAGTCAGAGGTAAACACACAGAAGTATACACACATGCCAGTCAGAGGTAAACACACAGAAGTATACACACATGCCAGTCAGAGGTAAACACACAGAAGTATACACACACGCCAGTCAGAGGTAAACACACAGAAGTATACACACACGCCAGTCAGAGGTAAACACACAGAAGTATACACACACGCCAGTCAGTTACACACACGCCAGTCAGAGGTACACACTGAGGTATACACACACTGCAGTCAGAGATACACACACAGTCCGAGGTATACACAAATAGGTACTCATGGAGTTCAGTCAAAAGTAGACACAGACAGACACTTACGATCTGCAGTGTCACCCTTTTGTCTTTTTCTCTTCTTCTTTTTTCCCTGTGCGAAGACATGAGCAGGTTCAGAGGATCAATTGTTTATTTACTTCGTGTCACAAATCAGTTTGAGAAATGAAAGTTGATTCCCAGTGACGTCACTTTCTGAATAACGAGACGATGACTCACGTAGTTGTCCCGGGCTGACCAGCCGGGGTAGAGTTTGGAGTGAAGGAGCCGTTCTTTCCGAGCCTGGTCGTAGTACCGGGACTGTTCCTCTTTAGAGAGCGAGTGCCACTGCACGTACACACACACACACACACACACACACACCAGTAGGTTTCATTAAATCTGATTGATTTTTGTGTGCGTGTGTGTGTGTGTGTGTGTGTGTGTGTGTGTCCTACCCTCTGTCCCAAGATCTGGTTTATTGTTGCGCTCTCCTTCACGCTGCACTCAGCCACCACATGGGGGCGCTGGTCCCTCATAAAGAGCATGAAGGCGTTCAGAGGTTTCTTAATGTGATGCTGCTTAGAAGGAGCAGGTGAAGTACTGCACACACATACAGACACACACCGTGAGCAGGGGTGACTCTTCCTGTTCCGTGAGGGTCAAACACACCTGGGCTGAGCACCGATGCTCTCGGGGTTCACCTTCAAGTTCATGGGGAGGTGGGACGGGGACATCGGAGAAGGCGGCGACAGCATAGCGGGAGAGAATCCTCCAGAGACCAAACTATAAAAACATTTTTTTTCAGGCTCCATGTGGTCACAGATACAAGACTGGACTCCTCACCTGGACGCACTCATGGCGACGGCAGCAGGTGAGAGACCCCCTGACAGAGGGTAGATGGACCGACCCGACCTGGACAACAACAAGTATGAGCTGGAGTTGATAGTTAACAAGCAGGTGCCACCAGAGCACAACCATCTCTCTACTTACAACCATCCCAGCGGGGAAGGAATCTGAGGCCTACCATCAGAGGCTGGGAAGTGAGGAGACCCTGGAGGTCTGGGCAGTGCTGCACAACACATCATCATCATCATCATCACCATCATCATCACCATCGTACACGTTCACTCACCCGCCTCAGGAGACAATCCAGGAGCTTCTGGACTGAAGGACAACAGAGGGCGAAGGCTCATGTGGGGGGGCAGGACTGGCACACTGCCGGACTGTACACACAAATTACACACTTGTAAAACACAAACACACATATAAGCACACATGACACACACTGCACATTTGAGATACAGATACGCACTTATGCCCACATGAAACACACACCTATGCACACATGAAACACACACCTATGCCCACATTAAACACACACCTATGCAAGTATTAAACACACACCTATGCACGCACATCTATGCATGAATGAAACACACACATATGCAAGCATGAAACGCACAAATGCACACACACAACACACACGTATGCACACATAAAAGACCCACCTATGCACACATAAGGAAAAAAAACAAACACAAAAAACACATCTATGCATGCATGAAAAGCACACATAAAATACACACCTATGTAAGCATGAAACGCAAAAATGCACACACGAAACAGACACATAAAAGACACACCAATGCACACGTTAGGGAAAAAACACACACATAAAACGCACATCTATGCATACATGAAAAGCACACAAAAGCAAACATGAAACACACACCTATGCAACCATGAAACACACACATAAGCATGCATAAAACACACACCCATACATGTATTAAACACATATACTGTATGCATGCATGAAACACACAAATGCAAACATGAAACACTCACATAAAACTCACACCTGTGCAAACATGAAACACACACATAAGCATGCATAAAACACACATATAAGCATGGATAAAACACACACCCATGCATGCATTAAACACATATGCACGCATGAAACACACACATATTACACAGCAAACACACAGTAAACATACATGTTGGTATGATGTCTGTGACCCCGGGAGTCTTGCCTGGTGTGTGTGCACTGACGGGTCCCTCAGTGATGCTCTAGCTGGGAGGTCCAGGAGAGGCCACTGGAAAGGAAGATACTGCAGACACGACATCATGGATTACACACATGAAGAGCAGACAAAAAACATAGTTCTGTAAGAGTGTGAATGTGAGTGTGTGTTACCGGGTGGGTTCCTCCAGCCAGGTAGGGGCTGCAGAGGTTCAGGTCCGGGAACATGAAGAAGGGGTACCCCAGGTAAGGAGGGAAGTGCAGCTCCTGCTGCCTCCTGAGACCTAAGACCACACATGAGTTGTAGAACCAGATCACTTTTGATTTATTCTCTGAGGTTAGACTCTGATACCCTCTTCGAACATCTGGCGGGTTCTGGTCCGTGCACCTGGATCATGTCGACGTCGTCGGTCCACCTAGAACCAAACAACAAGTAAAACATCTGAAAGTAAACCCAGGACTAATGTCTGGTCGGAGGGTACCTCGGACTCGGCGCTACTCAGGGTCTCAGACTCGTTGACCAAAGAGGACTTGACGTCGTCCAGGTCCTGGTCCGTAGCCCCGGACCGCTTCTCCTGGTCGCCCTCGTCTTTGAAACGGATCAGTTCGTCTCTGGCCCCCAGTTCGTCTCTGACCCCGGACTCTTGTCCAGGGTCCGGTTGACTCAGTCGCGGCATATTTTGTGAGCGACTTGTCAAGAGTTTAGTCTCTGGACTTTGTCCCAAAAAAACCGTCTCGGGGGTCACTGGCGAGTCCAGGGGGACCGACACGGATCGGGACACATCGGGGACAGAAGAGAGTCTCACTGAAGCGTTGAACTGACGCCGGAACAACTTGTCTGGACACGAGCTAACGAGCTAGCTTAGCTTCCCGCGGCGTCGCTCCAGAGTTCCGGTCCAGAAGTGAACAAAGTGGCGAGAAAAGTTCGGAGCAGGAAACGGGAAGAGTTCGAGTTGTGAGCCCGGAGGTTAAAAAATCACAGCCCGTCCGCGACGGAGCAGCAGTTAAACACAGCCTTCGTGTTCCCCAACAGACCGTCCACTCTGTGGGGGCCTCATGTCCCGCTCAGGGGTTCCTTCTCGGGCCCTGGTCGTGATGCGGATCCGCTGCAGGTTTTCGCTTGTGGGCGAAGTGAGGAGACGTTTGTAAACACACGCCGCCACAGCGAGACACTACAGACGGGCTGACTCTGGATCAGCCAGAGGGTGACGTCAGACACTCGAGACGGTTACGTGTACGGATCCAGGATCAGGAACAACAGGTGTTTATAAGAGGTATGGTTGTTCTCCACTTTGGCCGACAGGGGGGGCTGTCATTCTAGAAAGTTAACAAAAAATAACTGTAAGGTAAACAACATGTAACAACAACTTTTTTGAGAGTGATACATCTGCTCCTGAAAGTACATCTAAAAGAGTGATACATCTGCCTGTGGAGGTACATCTACAAGAGTGATACATCTGCTCCCGAAAGTACATCTAAAAGAGTGATACATCTGCTCCTGGAGGAACATCTACAAGAGTGATACATCTGCTCCTGGAGGAACATCTACAAGAGTGATACATCTGCTGCTGGAGGAACATCTACAAGAGTGATACATCTGCTGCTGGAGGAACATCTACAAGAGTGATACATCTGTTACTGGAGAAACATCTACAAGAGTGATACATCTGCTGCTGGAGGAACATCTAGAAGAGTGATACATCTGTTGCTGGAGGAACATCTAAAAGAGTGATATATCTGCTGTGGGAAAAACATCTACAAGAGTGATACATCTGCTGCTGGAGGAACATCTAGAAGAGTGATACATCTGCTGCTGGAGGAACATCTAAAAGAGTGATATATCTGCTGTGGGAAGAACATCTACAAGAGTGATATATCTGCTTTGGGAAGAACATCTACAAGAGTGATACATCTGCTCCTGAAGGAACATCTACAAGAGTGATATATCTGCTGCTGGAGGAACTTCTACGAGAGTGATATATCTGCTGTGGGAAGAACATCTACAAGAGTGATACATTACATCTGCTCCTGAAGGAACATCTAAAAGAGTGATACATCTGCTGCTGGAGGAACATCTACAAGAGTGATACATCTGTTACTGGAGGAACATCTACAAGAGTGATACATCTGTTACTGGAGGAACATCTACAAGAGTGATACATCTGCTGCTGGAATAACATCTATAAGAGTGATACATCTGCTACTGGAATAACATCTACAAGAGTGATACATCTGCTGCTGGAGGAACATCTACAAGAGTGATACATCTGCTGCTGGAGGAACATCTACAAGAGTGATACATCTGCTGCTGGAATAACATCTATAAGAGTGATACATCTGCTACTGGAGGAACATCTAAAAGAGTGATACATCTGCTGCTGGAGGAACATCTACAAGAGTGATACATCTGCTACTGGAGGAACATCTATAAGAGTGATACATCTGCTACTGGAGGAACATCTACAAGAGTGATACATCTGCTACTGGAGGAACATATATAAGAGTGATACATCTGCTACTGGGGGAACATCTACAAGAGTGATACATCTGCTACTGGAGGAACATCTATAAGAGTGATACATCTGCTACTGGAGGAACATCTACAAGAGTGATACATCTGCTACTGGAGGAACATATATAAGAGTGATACATCTGCTACTGGGGGAACATCTACAAGAGTGATACATCTGCTGCTGGAGGAACATCTCAAATAGTCATACATCTGCTACTGGAGGAACATCTACCTGCTGCTGGAGGTACATCTAAAAGAGTGACACATCTGCTACTGGAGGAACATCTAGAGTGATACATTCTTCTGCTGGAGGAACATCTACAAGAGTGAGACGCTTTTCCCGGAGGCAGGTCTGCAAGAGTGCTGAAGTAACCTGAGAGTGAGACACACCTTCTGCTGGATGAACATATACAAGAGTGATTCATCTGCTGGGTTGAAAAAGAGTGTTGTGAGACAAACCGCTTCTCGCTCAAGATATTTATATATATATATATATATATATATATATATATATATATTCTACAAGTATTTATGAAGTAAACTGTAAATCCATGTTGAAGTTCGTATAGTCTCCGACCGTGACGTCACCTCTGCCAGGAAGTGAAAGTGGCGCGCGCTCCGTCGAGCAGGGAGGGCTGTGACGCGCCGTCACTCAATCCCGGGAACACTTCCGCGTCCACGCTGAAGCTCCTGGGCTTGACGTGATGCGGACCTTGGGAGTCGGACGGTCCTGTAGCGGGTTCGGTCCGGAACCGAAGAGCAGCAGCACGTGAGCCGCCTGTGAGGGCAGGAGGATGCGGCAGACACAGGAGCTAGCAGCGTTAGCATCCCAGCAGCTCCACCATGAGACCGCGTCTTGAAAACAAAGAGGACGGGGAGGAGGATGCGGGCCAAACGGAAGACAACAAAGTCCAGACGGCCCGGTTCTGGAGAGAAGCGGCGCTCCGGTCCCGTAAGCTGCGCAGCGGCCTCCGTCAGCTCACTCTCTGCTCCGCGGAGCAGCTGCTCCTGCCGGAGGACCTGTCCGGGATCGAGCTCCTCAACCTGGGCAACAACTCGCTGCGGGAGCTTCCACTGGGCCTGGGTTCCGCCCTGACCCACTTACACACCCTTGTCCTGCGCAGGAACAAGTTCTCGAGCGTCCCGGGACCGGTGCTGGAGCTGGACCGGCTGGTGGAGCTGGACATGAGCCACAACAACCTGCGGACCCTCCCCAGTGACCTGGTCCTCCTCGAGCGCCTCCAGAAGCTCTGCGTGAGTCACAACAAGATCCAGCAGCTGCCCCACCAGGTGGGGGCGCTGCAGCAGCTGGAGGAGCTGGACATCAGCTTCAACGACCTGCAGCAGTTCCCGTCGTCCTTCTCCAACCTTCGACGCCTCCGGACGCTGGACGCCGACCACAACAAGTTGAACCGGTTCCCTCCTTCCATCCTGGACCTGGAGGAGCTGGAAGAGCTGGACTGCTCCGGGAACAAGTTCGAGGTCTTTCCCGAGGACGTTCTGCGGCTGCGTAGCATCAAGATCCTGTGGCTCAGCGGCCTGCACGTGTCCACGCTGCCGGACGCCATCTGCGGGTTGACCCAGCTGGAGAGTCTGATGCTGGACGGAAACCATCTGGCCGTCCTGCCCGCCGGGTTCGTGGACCTGCAGAGACTCAAGATGATCAACTTGTCTTCCAACCACTTCGTCCACTTCCCGCTGGTGCTGCTGAGGGTGCCGGGCCTGGAGGAACTGTACCTGAGTCGCAACAAGCTCACGGAGGTTCCGGAGGAGATCGGGCAGCTGGAACGCCTGGTCAACCTGTGGCTGGACAACAACAACATCTCCTTCCTGCCCGACGCCATCGTCCAGCTCAGGCAGCTGGAGGAGCTGGTGCTGCAGGGGAACCAGCTGGCCGTTCTTCCGGATCACTTTGGGAATCTGTCGCACGTCAACATCTGGAAGGTGAAGGACAACCCGCTCATCCAGCCTCCCTACGAGGTGTGCATGAAGGGGATTCCTCACATCGCTGCGTACCAGGAGAAGCTGTCCCACCTGCAGGTCGCCGTGGGTTCGCGCCTCAAACTGGTACTGATGGGCGAAGCCGGCGCCGGGAAACGG
Source organism: Callionymus lyra (assembly GCF_982586985.1). Classification (NCBI taxonomy): domain Eukaryota; kingdom Metazoa; phylum Chordata; class Actinopteri; order Syngnathiformes; family Callionymidae; genus Callionymus; species Callionymus lyra. Next base: position 11,242,461 of record NC_141822.1, read on the forward strand.
CGGCTCAAGTGCGACCTGGTGGGGGAGCCGCCCGGCGAAAAGGGAGAGGGTGGGATCACTGTCACGAATTGGGATTCTGACAACCATCTGAGATTCATGGTTTACGTTTTGAGCGGGAAAGAAAACTACAGACTGGTGACCCCGTTCTTCCTGTCGCACGGCGCCCTCTTCCTTCTGGTGGTGAACCTGCACACGTACCGACCCGATCACTTCCAGACGCAGGTCGGCCACTTCCTGCGACTGCTGGGCGGCAGACTGCCCGGAGCGGTCGTGGTCATGGTGGGAACTCACGCAGACCTCTGCCAGTTCGTGGAGCTGGAGGAGAAGGTTCTGGACATCCACCGGAGGATCGGTCTGCAGGTGCGGCTGGAGCGACGGGAGCTTGAGATGCAGAGACGTGAGGTAGACGCTGCTTTAGAGGTGGGCTTCAGCACACGCTGCCGCTCCCCGCACCTCCAGTTCTACGGCATCTCCGACGAGAACTTGCAACAGCGACGGAAAAGGCTGCAGTTCCTCTTGGACAACCAGCTGCAGGTTCTGTCCCCGGTGCTGTGTGTAGGTTCTGGCGGGCAGGACATCCAGAGGCTGAGGAGAAAAGTTGCGTCGATCACGGAGAACCAGGAGATTTTCCCAAACTTTAGTCGTGCCGTACCAAAGTCCTGGCAGCTGCTGGAGGAGCTGCTCCATAAACCCAAAGATCTGTGGCTCTCCAGGTGCGAGGCGACGCAGCTGGGCCTGCAGGCCGGGCTCGTTGAGGAGCGCCTCCTCGGAGCCCTGTCGTGCCTCCATGAGTCTGGAAATCTGCTGTACTTTGAGGAGGTGGCCACGCTGAAGGAGTACGTTTTCCACAATCTCCCGCAGTTCCTGCTGCTCCTCCATGTCTTCCTGCAGGACTTGGACTTGTTGGAACATAGCTTGTGTGTGCAGGAGGGGGAGCTGCTGCGGGCGGACCACCTGAAGCACCACCTGGAGGGCTTCCTGCGTCACGGACTCCTGCCGTCCGACGTGGTTTGCCTGCTTCTGCGGCCCCTGAGCGAGACCCGGCCGGACCTTCACGCCGTCATGGAGCTGCTGGAGAAGATGGGCGTGTGCTACTGCGTCAACAAGCCGCGCGGACAGTCGCAGAACAGCGCCACCGTCTGGTACAAGTTCCCCGGCTACGAGGGGGGCATGGAGGAGGAGGGCCCGGTGGCCGCGCCCGCCATCTTCTACCAGCACCTGCCGGTGGAGCAGCTGCACGTCCAGTACGTCTTCCCGTTCCTGTTCCCACCGGGACTCTTCACCAGACTCAGTGTCCAGATCAACAGTCATGTGGTGCAGCGGGTCGATGGGAAAAGTCAGGTCCTGGCATATCGAGGGAAGGTCCCGGTGTTGATCAGCCACAGCTCAGACGGGGGACACCAGCAGGGAGACACCTTGTCCGTCAGCAGTCAGGCGGCGTTGCCGGACATCTGGACGGCGTGGCAGGCTGTGGCGCCGCTTCTCCAAGAACTGAACCTGCTGCTGAAGGAGTGGCCCGGCCTGGTGTACTCCGTCTACATCCTCTGTCCCAAGTGCCTCCGGAGAGGGTCCAGTTCCCCCCACGCCTTCCCGGGTGAGTCTCCTTGTCGTGAGATCTTTGGTGCGCGGCATGAAGTATTGATATTGTGATTGAAAATGGAACCACATGAAAAGAATCTGCGACAGATCTATTGTTTTTGTGTAAATAATTTAATCAATACAATCAATCAAATAAATGATTTTATGATTGACATTGATATCCTCATTTTAATAGTTAAAACAAATGATCTAAATTCAATATTTTGATTCGTAACTATGAAATGTTGGTATAATCGTGCCTCTGTGATTGGCTTAAAGTAATATTGACTTTAGAAAATGTTTTTTTTTAAATTCTTGGAATTAAAATATCAAACAAAAAAACCATTTAAAAGAAAGAAATCAACCTTTCAATATAGAAATTGTTAAATTCAGTTATAAAAAAGCTTTTTAATGCGTAAAGAATGAACAGTTTCAACATTTGAAATGTTTAATTCAACTATTCCATATTCTGATAACACTGATATACTTCCATACAGAAGGTCTGGACTAGGCATGTGTGAAGAGACCCTTCAAGGGAACTTCTATACATGTTTATTCATAAGACGGTGATAAACAGAACATCCAAGGTGCTCTCTGACCTGTGGCTGTGGTCAGTAGAGACAGAAATAGATGGTGCTCATAAGGTCACATGACCATAGGATCAGCTCAGGATTATCTTGGTCATAAAACTGCAAACAAATGCTGTCACAGAACAACAACTGTCGAGTGTGTGTCTGATGTGCCGCTAACAACCGTGTTGTGTTCCAGGCGAGCTGCTGGGTGAACAGCGCCCCCACCTCCTCACAGAGATCTGTTGTCCAAAAAACCCAGCCGAGCGGATCCATGTGTCCCTGCTGTACCCACCGGCCCCGGTCACTACAATTTCAGGTCCAGAGTGATCCACCTGCTTTTTATTTACGTAACCAAAGCCATGCACACAATCACTGCGTACACCAGGGGGCGCCACTTCTTCAGACGCCGTCCTGCTGATTCTTTATCTTTGTCACTTTCGTCACTTCCTTTTCTACTGAAACTCAAATAAAATCTGAATATTTTCTCAACTTGTCTTCTCAGTGGAATTGTCTTCCAAAAGAACGCTGTTGCTAGGTAGTTTTGTTTTTTTAGATAAGAGAAAACTTTATTGATCCCTCTTGAGGTCTCCTTCGGGAAATTGTTTATTATTCATAAAACATTATAAAGAAAATGAGTTGCTTCAATTGAATAAAAGGTTGCTTCCAGAAATTGTTGATATTTAAAAGAAAAAAGGTGCACTTTTAAATTGAAGAAATCTTTTGTGTGTGATCCATATTATGGGTAGGACATTGTCTTTATAAAAGTTGCAAAATTAAAACAGTTTTTTTTTAATAAAAGGTGTTAAGGTCTTGTTTAAACAATATTTTTGTGGTCTTGATTATCCAATGCATAAAGTTGCTTCAACTTTTTTTTTTTTCCAATAGATAATTTGCTTCAATAAAACCTTTAAATAAAAGGCATTTGTTTAAATGAAAAATTATCTTTTCAATCGTTTTTTAATTAACTTGCCTAAAATGTTGTTTCAATCAAAAAAATATTTCCAATGAATAGAAGTTGCTTCCAATAGAAACCAACCTGAAACAAAATGAAAAGTGTTTGGGCAAATGTGTTTTTCCTAATTATGCAATGCTTTAAAAAGTTGCTTCAATAGAAGACAAGTTAATATCAGATAAAAGGTTTCCGTAAAAAAAAAAAGCTTTCAATTTTTTAATTGAAAATGCTTTGGTCGTATTATTTGATTCGGGCCATATGTGTAGAGCATTTGATTTTTAATTCGTCAATCTCAAAAGTTGCTTCAATATTATCCTGAAATATATATTTTTAAATGTAATAACTAACACCCCTCATAATGGTCCTGAGGTCAGCAGGTGGGAGGGTTTCTAAAAGCACTTTATTGATCAAATCTTTTTACAAAACGCCTAAAACTGTTGCATCACATGACTTGCTGGTAAATATTTACATTCATCTTAAATTATTTTTCTTAAAATTTGTTAAAACATTTCAAAGGCAGCATGACGGGCCCGGTCCTCAATAGTACGGTCCGATGTGCTCGTAGCCGGCGTAACTCGGCCAGTCTGGGAAAATCCCGTGGGAACACGTCGGGCTGCCGTAGCTGTCAAAGTGAATGCCAAGGTTTGTGTGGTGGTCCCGGCTCGCCCCCCTCAGCGATGCCCAGAGGATGCGGTAGTTCCGTCCGTGGTTACTGTCCCAGAACTCCTGCTCGCCGACAAGGTAGAAGACGGCGAACTCCACGCACCCGTCGGGGTTCAGGTGGTCGGGCAGGTGCAGCGTGAAGGAGAAGGTGTCGCAGTAGGACGACGGGTACGAGTCCTTCTCGTAGCTGCACGTCACGTCGCGGTGACTGTTCCACGAGTCGAACGTGATGCGCAGCTTCACCGACTTCTCGAAGGACAGGTTCCGGACCTTCACGGTCCCCACCAGCGTACGCCCTTTCAGGACGCAGCGCTCCAGACTCACGCGGTTCCGCTCCAGACTCTCCCGGAAGTGCAGGTAGTCCGCCGCCGGCTGGCTGAAGTCCAGGACCAGCTGGTCGTCGTCGGCCGGTCGCGGCGGCTCGACGCTGGGCAGCGTGGAGGCGGGGACGTGGATGGGGTCGTTGAACTGGGAGAAAACTTTAACCCGGGTGAGCGACAGTCCTCGGTGGTCGGCGAACGTCACGGTCTTCTTGGTTCTCCTGAGGTCGGCCTGGCGGGGGCGCTGAAAACTTGGGTCGGGATCACATGCGGGTCTGTAGGCAAACGCCTCCTGCTGAGAGTGGCACAGGGACAGCGCTGTGTCCTCCACCGGCATGTTGGAAAGTAGAGACCAGAACCCTGGGAAGACACAAGACACTGAAAGAACCTGGAGGGAGCAGTTGTGTAGAAAGAGAATCTACTGTCATGAGTTCTTTTTACAGTTCAGGGTCACGGCTATGACTCAATGATGGAGTCACGTAATTATTTAGGTGACCGAAAATTTGACTAAAATCAATTGCGCTTGATGGATCTACTGACTCCTTCAAGAAACATCTTAAGACGTTTTTATTTGTTCAGGCTTTTCCTTGATTTTCTGGAACTCCTGCTGTGTTATCAGTTTTATCTTGATCTTTAAAGTATATACTTTATTGAATATTGTTTTGATTGTTTAAGCGCTTTGTGACCCTGGTCTGGAAAAGCGCTATACAAATAAAAAATACTCACCGATAAAGTCAGTTTTTGGTTTTAAATCTGAAAGTCGATGGAAAAGTTGGAGTGGGCGTGTCCCCCACCCTGAAGAATGGAGTTTGACTGGAGAAATCAGGTTCGGTTCCGCGTCCCCAGACGACGTGCATCACAGTTTCCTTTCACCTGCGTCAGGTGTGTCGCGGCCGCAACACCTGCCGGGAGCCCATGAAGCTCACACTCCTTCAGCACACGCTGGCTCACGCCATGCTCGCATGAACAGCACCGCGCGAACCAATCAAAAGCCGGGAAAAGGTCAACGTCCAGGTGAACCCGGGGCGAGTTGGGAAGTACGGAGGCCCAAGAGGTTCAGACTGTGCCTATCTATCGTACTTTTACATCAGGGAGCAAATATTTGTAAACGCCTGGTTGAGACTCTGAACCCGACTCATGGTGCGTTCACTGTCCCTCACGCGTGTGGGTGACAGTAAAGCGCACCATAGTTGACGTGATACGTTCAAGTCTTAGTGTCGGTCCTGTAGTTTTTCTGACGTCTATGGGTGGAATTCTATTGAAGTAAATGTGTGCCATCTGACTTTGAATATGATTTTCCAACACTGATTTTTTTTAACAGCATCAAAATCCAAATTTGAATTTGGAAAACCATCCAATTTCAAGCACTGTAAATATTTCAATGCATACATAAATTCAGTAAGTAAGTAAGTAAGTAAGTAAGTAATATATATTTATATAGCGCTTTTCGAGACCAGGGTCACAAAGCGCTTTAACAATCAAAACAATACTCAAAACAGTACATACTTCAAAGATCAAGACAACACCGAGAACAACACAGGAGTTCGAGAAATTCAAGGAAAAGCCTGCACAAATAGAAACGTCTTAAGATGTTTCTTAAAGGAGTCAGTAGACTCCATCAAGCGCAAAGAGAGAGGAAGATTGTTCCAAAGCTTAGGAGCAACAGCCTGAAAAGATTTCTCTCCTCTGGTCCTGAGCCGTGTGCGTGGAACCATAAGTAGATTCTGATCCACAGACCTCAGAGACCGAGCTGGGGTGTAAGGCTGGATCAGATCAGTGATGTAAGGAGGAGCCTGACCATGAATAGATCTGAAAGTAAGAACCAGAATTTTAAAGTTGATCCTGAAAGAAACTGGAAGCCAGTGAAGAGTTTTAAGGATCGGAGAAATGTGAGTTCTTCTACTAGAGCGGGTCAGAATTCTCGCTGCAGAGTTCTGAATCAACTGCAGGCGAGACAGCTCCTTCTTGTTAAGACATGAAAACAAACTGTTACAATAGTCCAGACGAGAACACACAGTTAAAATGAATACTTAAAAGAAAGAAACATCTTAAGACGTTTTTATTTTTTCAGGCTTTTCCTTGATTTTCTGGAACTCCTGTTGTGTTATCAGTTTTATCTTGATCTTTAAAATATATACTTTATTGAATATTGTTTTGATTGTTTAAGCGCTTTGTGATCCTGGTCTGGAAAAGCGCTATATAAATAAAAATTACTTACTTACTTACAACATAGAGATAAACAAAACAGTCCCTAGAAAATTAAGAAAAAGCCTGCACGAATAAAAATGTCTTAAGATACTTCTTGACTCAGTCAGTATCAGTGTGTCAAAAAAGTATATGTAAGAAAAATATCCACTTTAAATAATACATGTAAAAAAACGTTAAAAAATAGAATGTAAGAAATATAAAAAAAACAATAAACATTAATCCAATGTATAAAGAATAAATAAAAATCAAATAAAAAAAATTCACTGTAAAAAGTGTGTTGAGAAATGCAATGTTACCATCTGAAAATATATAAAATAAAACATTAAACAGCTAAATATTAATCTATATTTACTTGTGTTTGTCCTAAAAAATGTAAATACATTTTACAAATGTTTTAGCAAACTTAATAAATATAAAGAAAAACGAACTCAGTTAAAGTACTTTAATTCTTTTGGTGATGTAACTCATTTAAAGTCGATATGCAGACTTATAGGAAGTGGGCGTGAATGGCAGAATAATGTCTGTCGCCCCCTGTCGATCACTTGAGGGACTGTCACCGACGGGTGATTCATCCCATGACTGCACATGTGAACTCCAGTGAGAAAACATCAGGTTTGAACACGCATGCGCGCCGTCGTTGTGCTACGTCACTGCTCCAGTGATCACCAGGAAGTGAGTCCGCAGCTGTTTTGCCAAAACACCGTTGCAGCCTCCGACTGTCAGGCTGCGGGAACCTCAGAAACCACCGACCTTCTCGACTGTAGGAACCCACGACCAAGTGCGAGTCCGCAACCTGGTATAATGCGACGTCAGATGCCTGTGTTTACGTAGTGGATGCTAGGCTAACATGCTAACGGTAGATATTGAATGAAAGGAAGAAATCTCCATCGTTGTAATATATGTGTTATTATCCTGTCTCTGTTACTTGTCACACCTGCCATGAAGATTCATTACAACATTAAAACGCTTTTTTTTGGTTTTAGATTTGAACTGTTATGTATGTATTTGTAACTGTTTATGATGCTAAGCTCATGGGTATCTGTTCTATGTATGTATGCCTTCGTGTGTGTGTGTTCTGTGTCTGTATGCCTGGCTGTGTGTGTGTGTGTGTGTGTGTGTGTGTGTGTGCATGTGTGTCTGAACAGGTCCGGCTGATCGAGGGGGCAGCATGAGCGGTGCAGCTCTGGGTGTGGAGATCGTGGTGGTCTTCTTCTTGGCACTCTTTCTGCTGCACCGCTATGGAGATTTCCGGAAACAGCAGCGCATGGTCCTGTTCGGCACGTTGCTGGCCTGGTACCTGTGCTTCCTCATCGTCTTCATCCTGCCGCTGGACGTCACCACGGTCCGTAGCTCGGGTTTTGGACCGCGTCCCAAATGCAGTCCTTTTTACATGTGTACTGTACGTGTGTTGACAGACGATCTACAAGCAGTGTGTGATTGACCACCAGAAGACCCCGCCCACATTGACCCCCCCAGTGGCAAACCGTAGCATCGCTAACACATCGAAGGCGCCTGCAGACGGGTTTGTACACACAAACTACTAGAGGCGATACTGTAGTACCAAGGATATATTTGTAGTATCGTCGGAGTACTTGACTCCGGCGTAACTGGTTTCATTTGTTTTGAAACCACAATGTCCAAACATCAGCTTCAAAAGCTGCTTGTGTCACTGTATCCTCTCGTCCTCAGTCATCGCCAGGATCTCGCATGTTTCGTTGTTCCTTTAGCCAGAGGAGGACCTAAGTTTAATGGCAACTCAATAATGAACTAACGCTGTTGTTGATTGTTAAAAAAAAGAAATTGAATTATTGTATTTTATACATACTTTATTGAAACATAAACTATACAATGATTAGGATAAAATGAAATATGGTTTGAAAGTTAAAAGTTAAACAAACAACCTTGCAGTGCTGTTGAATATTGATACTGTATCGTAAGAAAAACATGTCAATATTCAAGTGTGTCAATATTTTCTAACACCTTACAAACTACTGTCCATGTGTGTGTCAGCATTGACTTGTGTTGCTCCGCAGAGCGGCGTCGTGCTACAAACCCTGGAGCTACATCCCTGATGGCATCATGCCAGTCTTCTGGAGGGTGGTCTACTGGACATCTCAGTGTCTCACCTGGTCAGTATCAGGGCATCAGAGTCCAGGAGCAGCACAGTGTAGTGACCCCGGTCTGTGCAGGCTCCTGCTGCCCTTCATGCAGTCGTACGCTCGCTCCGGAGGATTCTCCATCACCGGCAAGATCAAGACGGCCCTGATCGAGAACGCCATCTATTACGGCACCTACCTGCTGCTCTTCAGCTCCCTGCTCATCTACGTGGCCGTCCACCCAGAGTGGCACCTGTCCTGGTGAGCGCCTGTCGGGTCAAGGACCAACGAGTCCTTCAGACTGATCCTCTGACCCGGTTCTCCTCGCCCCCCCGTGTGCTGCAGGTATGAGCTGCAGACCATCGGCATCACCGCGGCCAACACCTGGGGTCTGTTCCTGCTGGTGCTGCTCCTGGGCTATGGGCTGGTGGAGATCCCCCGCTCCTACTGGACCGCCGCCCGACACGATCACCTGTTGGTCAAGACCTATTTCAAGGCCTCCAAACTGATGACGGAGAAGGCGGACGCCGAGGAGAACCTGGAGGACGTGATGGAGGTGTTGTATTCAAAAGCACTTCATTCACGAGGCGTCGGTTCACTTTCCCACGTTAATGATTACTTTAATAATACGTTCAAAACTCTAAAGCTGTACCACATTTAATTATGTTTGAGGTCGTTGCTGGTGATGATGCCATATGTTCTATTAATAGAGTTTATCTTTAAAAAATGGAATCCTTGCATACAGTTCATTTGTTTTAAAGAAAATCTGTATTGAAAACCTGTAGGTCTTCAACGCAATCTTCTAGTTAACATTCTAGACTTCGAGTTGAACCAGAGTTTCTGGTTTAACTAGAATTCCACAATGTTAAAATGTTGTTAATGGTGTTTTCTGTTCTCTCACCCGCTATAGTTCTGTGTTATTAACATCAAAAATCAACAAATTGGCAACAAATATAATGAAAAGAGTCAAAAGATGATGCTGACGAGGTTTATTATGTGTGTGCTGTGCGGGCGTGCAGGAGGTGAGGAAGGTCAGCGAGAGCATCAAGTACAATCATCCTCTCAGGAAGTGTGTGGACACGGTTCTGAGGAAGGTGAGTGTGTAGCCTGGAGGGTCAGAGTGACCCGAGTGTTGCGTCACCGCTCCGTGGCTCCTCCCCTCAGTGTCCGGTGGAGTACCAGGAGAAGATGGGCCGGAACATGGACGACTACGAAGACTTTGACGACAAACAGAACACCTACCCGAGTGAGCGCAGTCTGGTCAAGCTGCACAAGCAGGTGTGTGTGTGTGTGTGTGTGTGTGACACACAAACAGTGTTTTCATTTAATGTTTTCATTACGACAATAGGAAAAAAAGAGCAAACATCACTTACACGATCCTCTAGGTCAGTGGGTCCCAACCCCGGGTCTGGGGACTGGTAGTGGTCCGTTAAGGGGCTGCAGAGAAAGAAAGAATAAATATAATTTCTATTCTATATAAGAGATGCAGAAATTCTCATTTAAAAGACACTAGAAAAAAACAATTTGTAACAAAAAGACCTTCATTAAAAAAGGAATATTCCATAAGAATAAATATAAATAAATTGCATACCGTTTTGAGAATTTAACATAAACTAAATCAAATTATGTTTCTGCGTGTACATGTGTGTTTGATTGTGTACATGCATTTTTGATTCTGAAAATGTGTGTTTGATTGTGTACGTGTGTGTTTGATTGTGTACATGTGCGTTTGATTGTGTACATGTGTGTTTGATTCTGTACGCGTGTGTTTGATTCTGTACGTGTGTACATGTATGTACATGTGTGTTTGATTGTGTACGTGTGTGCATGTGTGTTTGATTGTGTACATGTGCTTTGATTGTGTACATGTGTGTTTGATTCTGTACATGTTTACATGTGTGTACATGTGTGTTTGATTGTGTACATGCATTTTTGATTCTGTACATGTGTGTTTGATTGTGTACGTGTGTGTTTGATTCTGTACATGTGCGTTTGATTGTGTACATGTGTGTTTGATTCTGTACGCGTGTGTTTGATTCTGTACGTGTGTACATGTATGTACATGTGTGTTTGATTGTGTACGTGTGTGCATGTGTGTTTGATTGGGTACATGTGCGTTTGATTGTGTAAATGTGCGTTTGATTGTGTACATGTGTGTTTGATTCTGTACATGTTTACATGTGTGTACATGTGTGTTTGATTGTGTACATGCATTTTTGATTCTGTACATGTGTGTTTGATTGTGTACGTTTGTGTTTGATTGTGTACATGTGCGTTTGATTGTGTACATGTGTGTTTGATTCTGTACGCGTGTGTTTGATTCTGTATGTGTGTACGTGTGTGCATGTGTGTTTGATTGGGTACATGTGCGTTTGATTGTGTAAATGTGCGTTTGATTGTGTACATGTGTGTTTGATTCTGTACACGTTTACATGTGTGTACATGTGTGTTTGATTGTGTACGTGTGTGCATGTGTGTTTGATTGTGTACATGTGCGTTTGATTGTGTACATGTGTGTACATGTTTGCGTTCATGTGTGTTTGATTGTCTACACTTGTGTGTATGTGTGTACATGTGTGTCTGATTGTGTACATGTGTGTACATGTGTGTACATGTGTGTCTGATTGTGTACACGTGTGTGCATGTGTGTGTTTGATTGTGTACATGTGTGTACATGTGTGTACATGTGTGTCTGATTGTGTACACGTGTGTCTGATTGTGTACATGTGTGTACATGTGTGTCTGATTGTGTACATGTGTGTCTGATTGTGTACATGTGTGTACATGTGTGTGCAGGTCATATATGCTGTCCAGAGGCACAACCGGACCAGAGTGCAGTGGCAGATCCTCCTGCAGGAGGCGCTGCACCTGGAGGACGTTGCTAAGAATGAGAACAGCTCGTGTCACCAGTTCATCCACAGTTTCCCGCCCTCTGACCCGCCGGGCTGGTTCAGCAGATACGTGTACACAGCAACCATAGGTGGGTCCGCTCCGGTACCGGTAGCTTCCCCATCCTGACCCGGTGTGTGTGTGTGTTTAGAGTGGTACTGGGAGTGTCTCCTGAAGCGCTGGTTCTACCGCCTGCTGTCGGTGGTTCTGACTATGTTCAGCGTGGCGGTGGTCTGGTCCGAGTGCACCTTCTTCAGCACCAGGCCCGTCTTGTCGCTGTTCGCCGTGTTCATCCAGCTGGCTGAGCGGGACTACAACTACCTCTACATCCAGGTGAGGTTCACACCGTGTGCGTGTGTGACCCTCCTCTGATGTCACTTCCTGCTCAGATGGCGTGCTTCGTGACCATCTTCTTCCTGTGCACGTGCGTCTACTCCACCGTGTTCCGGATCCGAGTCTTCAACTACTACTACCTGGCGCCGCATCACCAGACGGACGCGTACAGCCTGCAGTTCAGCGGCATGTGGGTGACGTTTTCGCCCTCTGAACTCTGACCTTTGACTGACCTCTCACCTCTCCACTCAGGCTCTTTTGTCGTCTGACTCCGCCCCTCTGTCTCAACTTCCTGGGTCTGATCCACATGGACTCTGCGATTTCCCACCAACAGAAGGAGCAGACGGCCTACACCTCGGTACTCCTGTGACCTCTGACCTCTGACATGCAAATTTAATAGAGCCAACGGACAATATCAATAGAGTACCGAGCTACTTGATCACAACATTTTTTTATTAAAACTTATTGGATTTAATTTTTTAATATTGGAATTAGAAAATAAAATGATTAATTTAGAAAATATTAGAATTTTGTCATTCAATTATGGTTGTCATATTGAATTCAATCATTTCAAGATAGAAATGATTGAATTCAATATATTTCAAGATAGAAATGATTGAATTCAATATGACAACCTGACCTCTGACCCTGTACATTTAAAGACTATGTGTTTTGTGTGTCTTTGTTTTGATTGTGTATTTGTTTATGTTTGTGTCGATCTTATTTGTGTGAATTGTGTATGTATGTGTCCATCTGTGTTTGTGTGTGTGCATTTGTTTATTTTTCTGTGTATCAATGTGTGTATGTTTGCCTGTGTTTATGGTTGTGTGTATTTATGTGTGTGTGTGCATCTGTTTATTTTTGTGTGTTTGTGTATTTACTTCTGTGTCTATGCGTTTATGTTTGTGCGCATATATGTGTGTATCTATTTGCGTGTGCATGTGTTTGTTTGTGTGTGTTTATTGTATATGTAAATGTATGTATGTGTGTATATGTGTGTGTGTGCGTGTGTTCATGTGTTTATGTGTGTGTGCAGATCATGGGCTCCATGCGTGTGCTCTCCTTCATCGCCAACGGTTTCTACATCTACTATCCCATGTTGATCGTCATCTTGTGCGTGGCCACATACTTCAGGTGAGCCTGTCGCTCTCTCGTGTGGTGAGACAGGAAGTGAAGCCGTCTCTCTCTCTGTCCTCAGCCTCGGCACACGCTGTCTCAACCTGTTGGGCTTCCAGCAGTTCGTGGGCGACAGCGAGATGACCTCTGACCTCATTGACGAGGGGAAGGAGTTAATTCGCAGAGGTGGGTGACGTCATCGCCGCGATGCCGCCATGTTTGTGTGTCTGAGTATGAGATTGTGTTTGTGTGGAAACAGAAAAAAGAAAGCGTCAGCGAGCTGAAGACGGCGAGACCAGACGACGAGTGAGTCTCTGATTGGTGGAGCTGGTTTGGGACGAGGGTTCGCTAACATTGTCCGTCACAGGAGTGGAAGGAACGCTACGGGAATCAAAGAGACGAGTTTCGGAACCGAAGCAGCCACGAGATGAAGGAGACCAACTACTCCGACACCGTCCCCCCACAGAACCCCCGGCGTAAGTTCTCAACAGAAGTACTGGTCACTAGTCTTTATCACTGGTCACCAATTTGCATTGTCATTAGTGATTAATCTTGTCACTAGTAAGTATCACTGGACACTAGTTTTTATGAGTGGTCACTAGTCTTCATCAATGGTCACTAGTACTAATCATTGGTCATTAGCATTTATCAATGGTCACTGGTCACTAGTCTTCATCAATGATCACTAGTTTCCATAACTAGTCTTCATCAATGGTCCCTAGTATTAATCACTGGCCACTACTATTAATCACTGGCCACTAGTCTTCATCAATGGTCACTAGAATAGAATAGAAAGAATAGAAAGGCTTTATTCATCCCCAGAGGGGAAACACACTTTCACAACAGCGCAGTTGGAAGAAAATAAAGTGCAAGGAGAAAGAAATAGTACAAGAGATAATACAAAATAAAATAAAAACGATCTTAAAAATATACAAATTATTTACAAAATTAGAAATTGACACTATTAACAAAATAAAATAGAATAAAAAATAAAATAAAATAGAAATAAAAAACGGAAAAAAAATAAAATAAAAAGCACACAAGAAGAAAAACACGCTACGGATTAGCATCAGGATATTTAAAGTAGAGAGTTAAATATCCTGACACCAGTTGGGATGAAGGACCTTCTATAACGCTCCGTCCTACACTGGGGGTGCCTGAGCCTGCCACTGAAGGAGCTGGCCAGCTCCTCCACGGTCAGGTGCAGTGGGTGGAGAGCGTTGTCCCTGATGGAGGAGAGACTAGTGTTCATCACTAGTCATTCGCCTTCATCAATGGTCAATAGTCTTCATCAATGGTTACTAGTCTTCATCACTGGTCACTAGTCTTCATCAATGGTCACTAGTCTCCGTCAATGGTACCTAGTATTAATCACTGGTCACTAGTCTTCATCAATGGTCACTAGTGTTCGTCACTGGTCACTAGTCTTCATCACTGGTCACTAGTCTTCATCAATGGTCCATAGTATTAATCACTGGTCACTAGTCTTCATCAATGGTCCCTAGTATTAATCACTGGTCACTAGTATTAATCACTGGTCACTAGTCTTCATCAATGGTCCCTAGTATTAATCACTGGTCACTACTATTAATCACTGGTCACTAGTCTTCATCAATGGTCCCTAGTATTAATCATTGGTCACTAGTCTTCATCAATGGTCACTAGTGTTCATCACTGGTCACTAGTCTTCATCACTGGTCACTAGTCTTCATCAATGGTCCATAGTATTAATCACTGGTCACTAGTCTTCATCAATGGTCCCTAGTATTAATCACTGGTCACTAGTATTAATCACTGGTCACTAGTCTTCATCAATGGTCCCTAGTATTAATCACTGGTCACTAGTATTAATCACTGGTCACTAGTCTTCATCAATGGTCCCTAGTATTAATCACTGGTCACTACTATTAATCACTGGTCACTAGTCTTCATCAATGGTCACTAGTATTAATCACTGGTCACTAGTATTAATCACTGGTCACTAGTATTAATCACTGGTCATTAGTATTCATCAATGGTCACTAGCAACAGTCATGATGTCTGACGCCGGCTCGTCTCCACAGAGGCCAAGTTCTCTCGCGGCACAACCCGAGCCGAACGTGACCGAGTGGAGCTGCTGCAGGACGCTGAACCCCTGGACTTCAATGCAGACGCTGCAAACGAGGACCCGCTTGACCTGGAGTCCAACAGGTCCACTCTCAAAGCAGGCGTTCCACCACCAGACGGCTTCTAGACCTCTCTGTGTTCTCCTTCTCAGGCACACCGGGGGGCGATACCTCTCCATGTCCAAGTCCAGCAGCAGGATCTTCGACGATGTGTAGCCATGACAACCGAGTATGAAAGTACATCAGTGGCATCAGAATGAATTTAACATTTCAAATGTTGAAACTTGAATCCTTTATTGAAAATCAGTTTTTTTTAAATATATGTTTTTATTTATTTATAAAAAAAAATGAATTCAATCATTTGTATTTTGAAAGGTTGATTTTTTTTGTTTTTTTCTTACATAGTTTGAAATTCTAATACCAATAGTAAATATGTATTTTCTGAAATACAATATACAATAGTCTTTTATATTTCATTTGAAATCTTGGTATAATAGTACTAACAGACAATAAGGCTATCAATTAAAAAATCGTTTTTAATTTGAAGTGGAATATCAAACTTTCAAAAACATTTTTTTGAAAGTATTTAATTTTCATTTCGTAAATTATTCAATATAACAAATGCAACCTTTCTATATAGAAATGATTTCACTTGTTAAAAGAAAACAAAATTTAATGCTTAAAACAACATAATTTCAATAAAAAAACCCCAAAGTTTTAACATTTGAAATGTTAAATTCAACCAGTCAATATTCTCGAGAACTGATCTACTTCCACGCACGAGTCCAACCCTCCCGATGCTTGGGGGCGACGCCAACATCTACGCTCACGACTGACTGGATGTTCTTCTGGTCCAGACCTCGGACGTCACCTTTGACCTCCACGCTGGTTCCTGTCCTTTTTGTTGTTGCCTCACTGGTCCACGCGTGCGAGAAGACGAGGCTGTTGTGTTTCTCCACTTGTGTTTTACTGTAAATATGTTACTGACTCACTGTTGCTGCTGTAAATAAGTCCGGAAGGTTTTCTAAGAATGTGTTCACCTGTATTTATCCTGCCGGGTCAGCGGGTGACTCCGGGTCGGACTGGAATAAACTTTTGGTTTTCTGCCGACCCTCGTTTGTCTGATCACTGTTTGGCCGGCAGGGGGCGTCTGTCTCCATGGTTACCACCATGTTTGGAAGGATCGACGCCTGAACTAGTCATTTCGATCGTCGATGACAGGTGAGTTGATGCTGAAACATGGTGACGTCATCGTCCGGATCGAATTATTGTTTACCGGGAAACATTTTGTGAGCCTCGTGACAAAGTTGTTACTCATTTAGGAACTTGAAAACGGAAGCGGTGACTTTATCAACACAAATAGTACTCCGGATGTGACGCGTGCAGACAGTTATAAATATTTATATATATTTATAAAATATTTCTCCATGGGAAGTCTTTTTTCCCCGCGTGTGTGACGTCATTTATAACTGCTGATACAAGGAGTCCTGGATTGAAGAGCCATCACCTGATAGTATAAAAAGATAATATCTTCAGTCTTTATTTGCATTATTTAGCAACACAGTTACAGGTTATAACAATAAGGCTAATAAAAAACACTCAGGTGTTGAGGTTGAAGCGGCCACGAGCTTAAATGCTTCTTGTCACAGAATGGCAGGTACTTCAAGACACGACCATGAGATGGCCACAAAAGCCAGACTGGACCTGCGGAAGTCTTCTGACCCGATGGAGAGGGTCCGGCTGCAGTGTCTGACCCGAGGCTCGGCCGGGATCAAAGGTCTGGGCAGGTAAGCGGATGTTGTCTTTTCAACTTCCTTAAAGGGCGACTAATGTAAAAACTCTCCTGACTCACGTTTTTGAAATCTGAAATCTGGGCGAACGAGAGGTTACGAGAGCGGAGTCCACTATGACGTAATCATGGCTTCACTCCTCCAGCCAGATGTAATCATTAAGCACTTTTTAATACTGATGACTACAATAGAGTTCCGGAATCATTTTAAGAGACACTTGAAACAACACATTAGTTACCTTTCAACATTGATGTGTGGGCCTGACAGGGTGTTCCGTGTGATGGACGACGACGGCAGCCGCTCGCTGAGCCTGGCCGAGCTGAGCCGAGGCCTGCACGACTTCGGCCTAGTGATGGACAAACAGGAAGTGAGCGAGCTGTTCAAGGGGTTTGACCGTGACGGCAACGGAACCATCGACTTCGAGGAGTTCCTGGTGTCGCTGCGAGTGAGTTGAGGTTTAGACCCAGCAACCTCTCCAGGTGTGTCCTGCCCCTTCCTCATTGTTCCACTAGCCCCCCATGTCCAGGTCCAGGATGGCGACGGTTCAGCAGGCGTTCAGGAAGCTGGACAGGACGGGGGACGGCGTGGTGACGGTGGAGGACCTGCAGGGTGTCTACAACGCCAAGAGCCACCCCAAGTACCAGAACGGAGAGTGGAGCGAGGAGCAGGTATTCCGCTGCTTCCTGGACAACTTTGACTCGCCGTACGACAAAGACGGGAAGGTGACTGAAGACGGACGCGACGGTTATTCCAGGCCGACATCCCTGATGAAGTGTTTCTGCTCGTAGGTGTCCCTGGAGGAGTTTTACAACTACTACAGCGGAGTCAGCGCCTCCATCGACAACGATGCCTACTTTCTGTTGATGATGAAGAAAGCTTGGAGGTTGTAGACCCGCCAAGACCCCCGACCATGTCCCTGCTCCAGACCCTTTCCCTGTACCAAGACCCTCTCCCTTCTCTAGACCCACTGCCTTATATACGAGTAGAAATGGAAAGAAATGGCTAAATGATTTACAGAAGATCCAAAATAAAGATGTAAGATGTAAGATTTCCTCGTCCTAGACTTGATAAAAGCCAGACATGGTGACGTAGGCGTCCTCCTTGCAGCTGGTTCCTGACCCCTCAGCGGTTTTGACAACAAATATCAGGGAGTTCCCATGCCCAGAACTCTGGTCGATCAGCTGTTTTTTGTTCCAACTTCCTGAAGTTGAGCTGGTGGTGGCGCTGCGGTGCTTCTCCAGGGTCAGCGGGCTGAAGTTCTCTGGGGTGAAGTGGAGCAGCAGGCCCTGTGGACCAGAACCAAAGATCCAGTTGGTAAAGGTGCACTCAAACCTAGTCATGTTTATATTCTTCACCCGTGTTGAGGTGCAGATTTCCACCAGGGGGGGTTTGGGAATCTGGGGCCACAAGTACCTAAAGATCCTGAGGGACGCAAAAGACTTGGGTGAGCAGAAAGACTTGGTGGTCAGAAGACCTGTCATAGGAAGTTTTACTTTTGTTTCCAGAAGAAGAGAAAAGCAGCAAGGACTGGAGTGAAACTCAAGACCACCAGTGCAGACCACCAGGCACCAGGGCCAGAGTCCGGTGGCCCTCGACTTGGGTCTTGACGTGCCAGGGTGGAGAAGCTGTAGGTGTTGCTCCAGTCGCTCCAGATTCCGTGTAGGTTTATCTGAGGGATTGAGCGTACCCGCACTTGGTACTCAGCCTCACCCTGCAAGTGCTCCAGCTCCAGAGCCAGGTAGTCTGAAGAAGAGACATTCTGGATCTATAAGGGACAGGCCGGGTCAGCGGAGGTCCATTTCAGAACCTTGGAAAACCTCTTAGAGACAGTACCATCTTGTTCCGGGCCGTCCACAAATGGACCTGAAAGAGCTGGTTCTGCACCTTCAGGTAGTCGTCGGCCAGATAAGGTGTCCTGATGTAGATGAGGACCTGGTTGTGTTCCTGGTTCTGGGTGACATTCCACACCTCTGGTCTTCTGGGTTTAACTGGAAACAGTCAAGGTGTGGCTGTGTTAGCTCGATGCATGCTAGCAGCATGCTACATTAGCAACAGGTGGTGTCACATCATCATGTTACCTGCAGGAGCATGTTAGATAGTTACCGATCGTAGTTAGTTCCACGGTCGTCCTGATGGAGTCGCCGTTCTTCAGGTGAACGGTCACACTGAAGTTGCCGAGTGGGTGCAGATCCGAGTGAGTCAGTGTAGCATTTCGCTCAGAAAGACACTTGACACCCCCCCGATATATGTCTCTGAAACTGTCATGTTACACATTAGTTTGTCATCACTGGTCCTTCAACACTTATCACTATCCTAGTCATTGGTCACTAATATTCATCACTGGTCACTAATATTCATCAATGGTCACTAGCATTTATCTCTGATCACTAGTAGTCATCAATGGTTACTAGTCTTCATCACTTGTCTGTAGGAACCACTGCTGGTCACTAGTCTTCATCAATGATCACTAGTAATTATCACTGGTCAGTAACATTTATCACTGGTCACTAGTCTTCATCACTAGTCACTAGCCGTCATCAATGGCCATTAGCAATTAACACTAGTCACTAGTCTTCCTCAATGGTCACTAGCGTTTATCTCTGGTCAGTATTAGTCATCAATGGTTACTAGTCTTCATCACTTGTCTGTAGGAATCACTGCTGGTCACTAATCTTCATCACTGATCACTAGTAATTATCACTGGTCGCTAGCATTTATCACTGGTCAATAGTCTTCATCACTAAACAATTTCCCGAAGGAGACCTCCTGAGGGATCAATAAAGTTGTACCTTACCTTACCTTACCTTACTAGTCACTAGCCTTCATCAATGGTCATTAGCATTTAACAGTGGTCACTAGTCTTTATCAATGGTCACTAGTAATTATCACTGGTCACTAACATTAATCATTGGTCCCTAGCATGTATCAATCATTACGAGTCATTATCAATGGTCACCAGTACTAATCACTGGTCACTAGTATTCATCGCTGGTCTCACCAGATGGTAATCCTGTCAATAGTTCCATCATCTTCATCTTCATCAGTCACACGACATGTTAAACTGTTTCTTTGATACTTGGAGATATCAGACCAGCAGGTGAGTCTTCCACCTGGAAGACAAGGTGAGCATTAACACCTCCTCTTCATCACCTCCCTCACTGACACCTCCTCCTCTTCATCACCTTCCTCACTGACACCTCCTCCTCTTCATCACCTTCCTCACTGACACCTCCTCCTCTTCATAACCTTCCTCACTGACACCTCCTCCTCTTCATCACCTTCCTCACTGACACCTCCTCCTCTTCATCACATTCCTCACTGACACCTCCTCCTCTTCATCACCTTCCTCACTGACACCTCCTCCTCTTCATCACCTCCCTCACTGACACCTCCTCCTCTTCATCACCTCCCTCACTGACACCTCCTCCTCTTCATCACCTCCCTCACTGACACCTCCTCTTCCTCACCTTCCTCACTGACACCTCCTCTTCATCAATCTTTTTCACTGACACCTCCTCTTCATCACCTCCCTCACTGACACTTCCTCTTCATCACCACCCTCACTGACACCTCCTCTTCATCACCTTCCTCACTGACACCTCCTCTTCATCACCTCCCTCACTGACACCTCCTCTCCATCACCTCCCTCAGTGAAACCTCCTCTTCATCAATCTTCCTCACGACACCTCCTCCTCCTCATCACCTCCCTCACTGACACCTCCTCCTCTTCATCACCTCCCTCAGTGAAACCTCCTCCTCTTCATCACCTCCCTCAGTGAAACCTCCTCTTCATCAATCTTCCTCACTGACATCTCCTCCTCTTCATCATCTTCCTCACTGACACCTCCTCCTTTATCAATCTTCCTTACCGTCACCTCCTCCTCTTCATCACCTCCCTCACTGACACCTTCTCCTCTTCATCACCTCCCTCAGTGAAACCTCCTCTTCATCAATCTTCCTCACCGACACCTCCTCCTCTTCATCACCTCCCTCACTGACACCTCCTCTTCATCACCTCCCTCACTGACACCTCCTCTTCATCACCTCCCTCACTGACACCTCCTCTTCATCACCTTCCTCACTGACATCTCCTCCTCTTCATCACCTCCCTCAGTGAAACCTCCTCTTCATCAATCTTCCTCACCGACACCTCCTCCTCTTCATCACCTCCCTCACTGACACCTCCTCTTCATCACCTCCCTCACTGACACCTCCTCTTCATCACCTCCCTCACTGACACCTCCTCTTCATCACCTCCCTCACTGACACCTCCTCTTCATCACCTCCCTCACTGACACCTCCTCTTCATCACCTTCCTCACTGACACCTCCTCTTCATCACCTCCCTCACTGACACCTCCTCTTCATCACCTCCCTCAGTGAAACCTCCTCTTCATCAATCTTCCTCACCGACACCTCCTCCTCCTCATCACCTCCCTCACTGACACCTCCTCCTCTTCATCACCTCCCTCAGTGAAACCTCCTCCTCTTCATCACCTCCCTCAGTGAAACCTCCTCTTCATCAATCTTCCTCACCGACATCTCCTCCTCTTCATCATCTTCCTCACTGACACCTCCTCCTTTATCAATCTTCCTTACCGACACCTCCTCCTCTTCATCACCTCCCTCACTGACACCTCCTCCTCTTCATCACCTCCCTCAGTGAAACCTCCTCTTCATCAATCTTCCTCACCGACACCTCCTCCTCTTCATCACCTCCCTCACTGACACCTCCTCTTCATCACCTCCCTCACTGACACCTCCTCTTCATCACCTCCCTCACTGACACCTCCTCTTCATCACCTCCCTCACTGACACCTCCTCTTCATCACCTTCCTCACTGACACCTCCTCTTCATCACCTCCCTCACTGACACATCCTCTTCATCACCTCCCTCAGTGAAACCTCCTCTTCATCAATCTTCCTCACCGACACCTCCTCCTCCTCATCACCTCCCTCACTGACACCTCCTCCTCTTCATCACCTCCCTCAGTGAAACCTCCTCCTCTTCATCACCTCCCTCAGTGAAACCTCCTCTTCATCAATCTTCCTCACCGACATCTCCTCCTCTTCATCATCTTCCTCACTGACACCTCCTCCTTTATCAATCTTCCTTACCGACACCTCCTCCTCTTCATCACCTCCCTCACTGACACCTCCTCCTCTTCATCACCTCCCTCAGTGAAACCTCCTCTTCATCAATCTTCCTCACCGACACCTTCTCCTCTTCATCACCTCCCTCACTGACACCTCCTCTTCATCACCTCCCTCACTGACACCTCCTCTTCATCACCTCCCTCACTGACACCTCCTCTTCATCACCTCCCTCACTGACACCTCCTCTTCATCACCTCCCTCACTGACACCCCTCCTTTATCAATCTTCGTCACTGACACCTCCTCTTCATCACCTCCTCACTTACACCCTTTTCCATCAATCTTAATCACTGTCAACTGCTCCTCTTACTCACCTCCCTTACTGACACCTCCTCTTCATCACCTCCCTCACTGACACCTCCTCTTCATCACCTTCCTCAGTGAAACCTCCTCTTCATCAATCTTCCTCACCGACACCTCCTCCTCCTCATCACCTCCCTCACTGACACCTCCTCCTCTTCATCACCTCCCTCAGTGAAACCTCCTCCTCTTCATCACCTCCCTCAGTGAAATCTCCTCTTCATCAATCTTCCTCACTGACATCTCCTCCTCTTCATCATCTTCCTCACTGACACCTCCTCCTTTATCAATCTTCCTTACCGACACCTCCTCCTCTTCATCACCTCCCTCACTGACACCTCCTCCTCTTCATCACCTCCCTCAGTGAAACCTCCTCTTCATCACCTCCCTCACTGACACCTCCTCTTCATCACCTCCCTCAGTGAAACCTCCTCTTCATCAATCTTCCTCACGACACCTCCTCCTCCTCATCACCTCCCTCACTGACACCTCCTCCTCTTCATCACCTCCCTCAGTGAAACCTCCTCCTCTTCATCACCTCCCTCAGTGAAACCTCCTCTTCATCAATCTTCCTCACTGACATCTCCTCCTCTTCATCATCTTCCTCACTGACACCTCCTCCTTAATCAATCTTCCTTACCGTCACCTCCTCCTCTTCATCACCTCCCTCACTGACACCTCCTCCTCTTCATCACCTCCCTCAGTGAAACCTCCTCTTCATCAATCTTCCTCACCGACACCTCCTCCTCTTCATCACCTCCCTCACTGACACCTCCTCTTCATCACCTCCCTCACTGACACCTCCTCTTCATCACCTCCCTCACTGACACCTCCTCTTCATCACCTCCCTCACTGACACCTCCTCTTCATCACCTTCCTCACTGACATCTCCTCCTCTTCATCACCTCCCTCAGTGAAACCTCCTCTTCATCAATCTTCCTCACCGACACCTCCTCCTCTTCATCACCTCCCTCACTGACACCTCCTCTTCATCACCTCCCTCACTGACACCTCCTCTTCATCACCTCCCTCACTGACACCTCCTCTTCATCACCTCCCTCACTGACACCTCCTCTTCATCACCTCCCTCACTGACACCTCCTCTTCATCACCTCCCTCAGTGAAACCTCCTCTTCATCAATCTTCCTCACCGACACCTCCTCCTCCTCATCACCTCCCTCACTGACACCTCCTCCTCTTCATCACCTCCCTCAGTGAAACCTCCTCCTCTTCATCACCTCCCTCAGTGAAACCTCCTCTTCATCAATCTTCCTCACCGACATCTCCTCCTCTTCATCATCTTCCTCACTGACACCTCCTCCTTTATCAATCTTCCTTACCGACACCTCCTCCTCTTCATCACCTCCCTCACTGACACCTCCTCCTCTTCATCACCTCCCTCAGTGAAACCTCCTCTTCATCAATCTTCCTCACCGACATCTCCTCCTCTTCATCATCTTCCTCACTGACACCTCCTCCTTTATCAATCTTCCTTACCGACACCTCCTCCTCTTCATCACCTCCCTCACTGACACCTCCTCCTCTTCATCACCTCCCTCAGTGAAACCTCCTCTTCATCAATCTTCCTCACCGACACCTTCTCCTCTTCATCACCTCCCTCACTGACACCTCCTCTTCATCACCTCCCTCACTGACACCTCCTCTTCATCACCTCCCTCACTGACACCTCCTCTTCATCACCTCCCTCACTGACACCTCCTCTTCATCACCTCCCTCACTGACACCTCCTCTTCATCACCTCCCTCACTGACACCCCTCCTTTATCAATCTTCGTCACTGACACCTCCTCTTCATCACCTCCTCACTTACACCCTTTTCCATCAATCTTAATCACTGTCAACTGCTCCTCTTACTCACCTCCCTTACTGACACCTCCTCTTCATCACCTCCCTCACTGACACCTCCTCTTCATCACCTTCCTCACTGACACCTCCTCTTCATCACCTCCCTCACTGACACCTCCTCTTCATCACCTCCCTCAGTGAAACCTCCTCTTCATCAATCTTCCTCACCGACACCTCCTCCTCCTCATCACCTCCCTCACTGACACCTCCTCCTCTTCATCACCTCCCTCAGTGAAACCTCCTCCTCTTCATCACCTCCCTCAGTGAAACCTCCTCTTCATCAATCTTCCTCACTGACATCTCCTCCTCTTCATCATCTTCCTTACTGACACCTCCTCCTTTATCAATCTTCCTTACCGACACCTCCTCCTCTTCATCACCTCCCTCACTGACACCTCCTCCTCTTCATCACCTCCCTCAGTGAAACCTCCTCTTCATCACCTCCCTCACTGACACCTCCTCTTCATCACCTCCCTCAGTGAAACCTCCTCTTCATCAATCTTCCTCATGACACCTCCTCCTCCTCATCACCTCCCTCACTGACACCTCCTCCTCTTCATCACCTCCCTCAGTGAAACCTCCTCCTCTTCATCACCTCCCTCAGTGAAACCTCCTCTTCATCAATCTTCCTCACTGACATCTCCTCCTCTTCATCATCTTCCTCACTGACACCTCCTCCTTTATCAATCTTCCTTACCGTCACCTCCTCCTCTTCATCACCTCCCTCACTGACACCTCCTCCTCTTCATCACCTCCCTCAGTGAAACCTCCTCTTCATCAATCTTCCTCACCGACACCTCCTCCTCTTCATCACCTCCCTCACTGACACCTCCTCTTCATCACCTCCCTCACTGACACCTCCTCTTCATCACCTCCCTCACTGACACCTCCTCTTCATCACCTCCCTCACTGACACCTCCTCTTCATCACCTTCCTCACTGACATCTCCTCCTCTTCATCACCTCCCTCAGTGAAACCTCCTCTTCATCAATCTTCCTCACCGACACCTCCTCCTCTTCATCACCTCCCTCACTGACACCTCCTCTTCATCACCTCCCTCACTGACACCTCCTCTTCATCACCTCCCTCACTGACACCTCCTCTTCATCACCTCCCTCACTGACACCTCCTCTTCATCACCTCCCTCAGTGAAACCTCCTCTTCATCAATCTTCCTCACCGACACCTCCTCCTCCTCATCACCTCCCTCACTGACACCTCCTCCTCTTCATCACCTCCCTCAGTGAAACCTCCTCCTCTTCATCACCTCCCTCAGTGAAACCTCCTCTTCATCAATCTTCCTCACCGACATCTCCTCCTCTTCATCATCTTCCTCACTGACACCTCCTCCTTTATCAATCTTCCTTACCGACACCTCCTCCTCTTCATCACCTCCCTCACTGACACCTCCTCCTCTTCATCACCTCCCTCAGTGAAACCTCCTCTTCATCAATCTTCCTCACCGACACCTCCTCCTCTTCATCACCTCCCTCACTGACACCTCCTCTTCATCACCTCCCTCACTGACACCTCCTCTTCATCACCTCCCTCACTGAAACCTACTCTTCATCAATCTTCCTCACCGACACCTCCTCCTCCTCATCACCTCCCTCACTGACACCTCCTCCTCTTCATCACCTCCCTCAGTGACATCTCCTCCTCTTCATCACCTCCCTCAGTGAAACCTCCTCTTCATCAATCTTCCTCACCGACACCTCCTCCTCTTCATCACCTCCCTCACTGACACCTCCTCTTCATCACCTCCCTCACTGACACCTCCTCTTCATCACCTCCCTCACTGACACCTCCTCTTCATCACCTCCCTCACTGACACCTCCTCTTCATCACCTCCCTCACTGACACCTCCTCTTCATCACCTCCCTCAGTGAAACCTCCTCTTCATCAATCTTCCTCACCGACACCTCCTCCTCCTCATCACCTCCCTCACTGACACCTCCTCCTCTTCATCACCTCCCTCAGTGAAACCTCCTCCTCTTCATCACCTCCCTCAGTGAAACCTCCTCTTCATCAATCTTCCTCACCGACACCTCCTCCTCTTCATCACCTCCCTCACTGACACCTCCTCTTCATCACCTCCCTCACTGACACCTCCTCTTCATCACCTCCCTCACTGAAACCTACTCTTCATCAATCTTCCTCACCGACACCTCCTCCTCCTCATCACCTCCCTCACTGACACCTCCTCCTCTTCATCACCTCCCTCAGTGAAACCTCCTCTTCATCAATCTTCCTCACCGACATCTCCTCCTCTTCATCATCTTCCTCACTGACACCTCCTCCTTTATCAATCTTCCTTACCGACACCTTCTCCTCTTCATCACCTCCCTCACTGACACCTCCTCTTCATCACCTCCCTCACTGACACCTCCTCTTCATCACCTCCCTCACTGACACCTCCTCTTCATCACCTCCCTCACTGACACCCCTCCTTTATCAATCTTCGTCACTGACACCTCCTCTTCATCACCTCCTCACTTACACCCTTTTCCATCAATCTTAATCACTGTCAACTGCCCCTCTTACTCACCTCCCTCACTGACACCTCCTCTTCATCACCTCCCTCACTGACACCTCCTCTTCATCACCTTCCTCACTGACACCTCCTCTTCATCACCTCCCTCACTGACACCTCCTCTTCATCACCTCCCTCAGTGAAACCTCCTCTTCATCAATCTTCCTCACCGACACCTCCTCCTCCTCATCACCTCCCTCACTGACACCTCCTCCTCTTCATCACCTCCCTCAGTGAAACCTCCTCCTCTTCATCACCTCCCTCAGTGAAACCTCCTCTTCATCAATCTTCCTCACTGACATCTCCTCCTCTTCATCATCTTCCTCACTGACACCTCCTCCTTTATCAATCTTCCTTACCGACACCTCCTCCTCTTCATCACCTCCCTCACTGACACCTCCTCCTCTTCATCACCTCCCTCAGTGAAACCTCCTCTTCATCAATCTTCCTCACCGACACCTCCTCCTCTTCATCACCTCCCTCACTGACACCTCCTCTTCATCACCTCCCTCACTGACACCTCCTCTTCATCACCTCCCTCACTGACACCTCCTCTTCATCACCTCCCTCACTGACACCTCCTCTTCATCACCTTCCTCACTGACACCTCCTCTTCATCACCTCCCTCACTGACACCTCCTCTTCATCACCTCCCTCAGTGAAACCTCCTCTTCATCAATCTTCCTCACCGACACCTCCTCCTCCTCATCACCTCCCTCACTGACACCTCCTCCTCTTCATCACCTCCCTCAGTGAAACCTCCTCCTCTTCATCACCTCCCTCAGTGAAACCTCCTCTTCATCAATCTTCCTCACCGACATCTCCTCCTCTTCATCATCTTCCTCACTGACACCTCCTCCTTTATCAATCTTCCTTACCGACACCTCCTCCTCTTCATCACCTCCCTCACTGACACCTCCTCCTCTTCATCACCTCCCTCAGTGAAACCTCCTCTTCATCAATCTTCCTCACCGACACCTTCTCCTCTTCATCACCTCCCTCACTGACACCTCCTCTTCATCACCTCCCTCACTGACACCTCCTCTTCATCACCTCCCTCACTGACACCTCCTCTTCATCACCTCCCTCACTGACACCCCTCCTTTATCAATCTTCGTCACTGACACCTCCTCTTCATCACCTCCCTCACTGACACCCCTCCTTTATCAATCTTCGTCACTGACACCTCCTCTTCATCACCTCCTCACTTACACCCTTTTCCATCAATCTTAATCACTGTCAACTGCTCCTCTTACTCACCTCCTTCACCACCTCCTCCTCCTCACCTCCCTAACCCTCCCCTCACAGACTTGATTCTTTCCGTTGACTTACAGCACAAATCATGTTCAGTGTCACACAAACTTTACCTTCATCATCGCCGCTCTGACCGTGACCTCCCGCCACCAGCAGGAGGAAGAGGAACATCTGCATCGTCTGACCGCTCTTCATCGTCTGACTGCTCTTCTCCGGGAACATCTTGCTTATCTACAGAGGAAGTGGGAGGAGCTTCGACTCTGAGGGGGTGAGAAAACTTCAAGGCTCCTTAAAACCACCTTCATAGACTTTACCTCCTGTGTCACTTGTGTATGTGTGAATCTGTAAACACACACATGTGTGTGTATGACATGAGTGTGTGAGTGTGCGACACGTGTTTTGTGAGAGATTTTATTAAACTGTAAAACTTTATGAAAACAGTGATATATCGTCATGGAGACAGATGCTTGTCTTGATCACTTGATTAATCATTCTGCCTCGTCTGCTTCTGAGAAGTCAATCAGCCGCCCAGACAGGAAGTCAGACTCTGAACAGGAAGTGCAGCGTCTCCAGACTGAGGTTGGAGGGTGTGTAGGGGCGCACATGTCGTACCTGTAGGAATCATTGCTGGTCACTAGTCTTCATCACTGATCACTAGTAATTATCACTGGGCACTAGTATTTATGACTGGTCACAAGTCTTCATCAATGGTCGCTAGTAGAGATAGACCGATGTGTTTTTTCAGGGCCGATACCGATTACTAGTAGTCAAGGAGGCCGATAACCGATATTGAGCGCCGATATTTGCAGTAAAAGTGAATCTATTGGCATCAATTTTTTGAGTAATACAAACACTTGAATGTGTTTAAATGGCTTAAAGCTAGGGCTGAGCGATTCTGGTCAAAATGCAATGCAAAAACGTGCTAAAAGTGAGGGGAAAAATATATTTATTAGTGACTTTTACTGCACACGCTGTACAAATATAAAGGACTTACATGTTTGCAGAGTTGCTCTTGTTACTCTGTCATATAAAAGTGTCGTACACATCAATATATTTTCATTTATACTATTAGAATTATGTGATTGTTAAAGGTAACAAACTTTGACACCCCTGCGCCTCAATTCTATTTACGAACCAATTTCAGGATTTAAACGTGTTACACAACTTTTCGCCTTCATTTCTCTTCACACCATCAACTTCTCTCGTTATCTCCGCCGCCATCACTTGTTGAGGGAGGAAAGGAAGCGCTTGTTTTTATGCAGGTGACGTCACCGATCAAAATGCGGTACAATTATTTTTAATATTTTTTTTTATTTAAAAAACATATTTCTATTTAACATCATAGAGGCATGTGGCAAAGTTGCAGATCGAGTTGTGACGAGTCAGAGGCGCTGCTGCTTCAGAGCCAAAATAACCGAGTTTTAAATTGATCTCTTATCGGCCGTCGGATTATTAAAAAGGCCGATATGCCTCAAAATGCCAAATATCGGTTTATCCCTAGTGACTAGCATTTACCAATGGTCACTACTCTTTATCAATGGTTACTAGTAATTATTACCAGTCTTTATCAATGGTTACTATTCTTCATCACTTGTCTCTAGGATTAATTGCTGGTCACTAGCTTTCATCACTGGTCACTAGTAATTATCACTAGTCACTAGTCTTCATCAATGGTCACTAGCATTTACCACTGGTCACTAGGCCTTATCACTGGTCACTAATATTCATCAATGGTCACTAATATTAATCAATGGTCACTAGCATTTATCACTGGTCACTAGTAATTATCACTAGTCACTAGTCTTCATCAATGGTCACTAGCATTTACCACTGGTCACTAGGCCTTATCACTGGTCACTAATATTCATCAATGGTCACTAATATTAATCAATGGTCACTAGTAATTATCACTGGTCACTAGCATTTATCAATGGTTACTAGTCCTCATTACTTGTCTCTAGGATTCATTGCTGGTCTCTAGTTTTCATCAATGGTCACTAGCATTTATCACTGGTCACTAGTAATTATCACTAGTCACTAGTCTTCATCAATGGTCACTAGCATTTACCACTGGTCACTAGGCCTTATCACTGGTCACTAATATTCATCAATGGTCACTAATATTAATCAATGGTCACTAGTAATTATCACTGGTCACTAGCATTTATCAATGGTTACTAGTCCTCATTACTTGTCTCTAGGATTCATTGCTGGTCTCTAGTTTTCATCAACGGTCACTAATATTAATCAATGGTCAGTTGCATTTAACACCGGTCACTAGTCTTTATCAATGGTCACTAGTCTTCATCACTGGTCACTAATATTAATCAATGGCCACTAGCATTTATCACTGGTCACTAGTCTTCATCACTGGTCACTAATATTAATCAATGGTCACTAGCATTTAACACTGGTCACTAGTCTTTATCAATGGTCACTAGTATTCATTACTGGTCACTAATATTAATCAATGGTCACTAGCATTTATCACTGGTCACTAGTCTTCATCACTGGTCACTAATATTAATCAATGGTCACTAGCATTTATCACTGGTCACTAGTCTTCATCACTGGTCACTAATATTAATCAATGGTCACTAGCATTTATCACTGGTCACTAGTCTTCATCACTAGTCACTAATATTAATCAATGGTCACTAGCATTTATCACTGGTCACTAGTCGTCATCAATGGTTACTAGTCTTCATCATTTGTCTTTAGAAATCATTGCTGGTCACTAGTTTTCATCAATGGTCACTAGCATTTATCACTGGTCACTAGTCTTTATCAATGGTCACTAGTCTTCATTACTGGTCACTAATATTAATCAATGGTCACTAGCATTTATCACTGGTCACTAGTCTTCATCACTGGTCACTAATATTAATCAATGGTCACTAGCATTTATCACTGGTCACTAGTCTTCATCACTGGTCACTAATATTAATCAATGGTCACTAGCATTTATCACTGGTCACTAGTCTTCATCACTGGTCACTAATATTAATCAATGGTCACTAGCATTTATCACTGGTCACTAGTCGTCATCAATGGTTACTAGTCTTCATCATTTGTCTTTAGGAATCATTGCTGGTCACTAGTTTTCATCAATGGTCACTAGCATTTATCACTGGTCACTCGACCATTCATCGCTGTTCTCTGTTAAAGAATTCATGTTGCTTTTAGTCTTATCACAATAAACATATAAACATGACTACTGCAGCTCACAAAAAGCTTATCTGCCATGCAAGCTGTTATAACCGTGTTCACTAACTCATACTGAAAACGTTTCTAGCCGGCTGAGTCCAGCAACAAAAATAAAAAACTGTATTTAAGTGTGTCATGATCTGAGCTATGGAATAAAAAGGCAGCAAGGAGCAGAGAATATCAGTGGTTTGGGATGAGCCGTAAGAAGCGCCTCCACTCCTCGCTGGTGGTAAATCTGGATTCTGACTCTGTTGTTATTCTAACACTTGTCTCTGTTCTCATTCTGATTGTCCAGGAGAAAGTCCTTGACAGTCTCACCAGATGGTAATCCTCTCATAAGTTCGATCATCGTCATCTTCATCAGTCACACGACATGTTAAACTGCTTTGATACTTGGAGACATCAGACCAGCAGGTGAGTCTTCCACCTGGAAGACAAGGTGAGCATTAACACCTCCTCTTCATCACCTCCCTCACTGACACCTCCTCCTCTTCATCACCTTCCTCACTGACACCTCCTCCTCTTCATTACCTTCCTCACTGACACCTCCTCCTCTTCATTACCTTCCTCACTGACACCTCCTCTTCATCACCTTCCTCACTGACACCTCCTCCTCTTCATCACCTCTCTCACTGACACCTCCTCCTCTTCATCACCTACCTCACTGACACCTCCTCCTCTTCATCACCTTCCTCACTGACACCTCCTCCTCTTCATCACCTCCCTCACTGACACCTCCTCCTCTTCATCACTTCCCTCACTGACACCTCCTCCTCTTCATTACCTTCCTCACTGACACCTCCTCTTCATCACCTTCCTCACTGACACCTCCTCCTCTTCATCACCTTCCTCACTGACACCTCCTCTTCATCACCTCCCTCACTGACACCTCCTCCTCTTCATTACCTTCCTCACTGACACCTCCTCTTCATCACCTTCCTCACTGACACCTCCTCTTCATCACCTCCCTCACTGACACCTCCTCCTCTTCATCACCTTCCTCACTGACACCTCCTCGTCTTCATTACCTTCCTCACTGACACCTCCTCTTCATCACCTTCCTCACTGACACCTCCTCCTCTTCATCACCTCCCTCACTGACACCTCCTCCTCTTCATCACCTACCTCACTGACACCTCCTCCTCTTCATCACCTTCCTCACTGACACCTCCTCCTCTTCATCACCTCCCTCACTGACACCTCCTCCTCTTCATCACTTCCCTCACTGACACCTCCTCCTCTTCATCACCTTCCTCACTGACACCTGCTCTTCATCAATCTTTTTCACTGACACCTCCTCCTCTTCATCACCTCCCTCACTGACACCTCCTCCTCTTCATCACCTTCCTCACTGACACCTGCTCTTCATCAATCTTTTTCACTGACACCTCCTCCTCTTCATCACCTTCCTCACTGACACCTCCTCCTCTTCATCACCTTCCTCACTGACATCTCCTCTTCATCACCTTCCTCACTGATACCTGCTCTTCATCAATCTTTTTCACTGACACCTCCTCCTCTTCATCACCTTCCTCACTGACACCTCCTCCTCTTCATCACCTCCCTCACTGACACCTCCTCCTCTTCATCACCTCCCTCACTGACACCTTTTCATCAATCTTCCACACTGACACCTCTTCATCACCTACATCACTGACACCTCCTCCTCTTCATCACCTACGTCATTGGCACCTCCTCCTCCTTATCACCTCCCTCACTGACACCTTTTCATCAATCTTCCACACTGACACCTCTTCATCACCTACATCACTGACACCTCCTCTTCAACCCCTCCCTCACTGATGCCTCCTCTTCATCGTCTGACTGCTCTTCTCCGGGAAACATCTTATCTACAGAGGAAGTGGGAGGAGCTTCCACACTGAAGGGGTGAGAAATCTTCAAAGCTCCTCAAAACCACCTTCATAGACTTTACTTCCTGTGTCACGAGTGTGTGTGAATCTGTAAACACACACGTGTGTGTATGACATGAGTGTGTGAGTGTGCGACACGTGTTTTGTGAGAGATTTTATTAAACTGTAAAACTTTATGAAAACAGTGATATATATCATCATGGAGACCAGATGCTTGTCTTGATCACTTGATTAAACATTCTGCCTCGTCTGCTTCTGAGAAGTCAATCAGCCTCCCAGACAGGAAGTCAGACTCTGAACAGGAAGTGCAGGTTGAGCGAGGCAGGGATGTGCAGCGTCTCCAGACTGAGGTTGGAGGGTGTGTAGGGGAAAACCACCGGGAACGTTTGTTTGGTGTCCAGCAGCAGCTGAGGAGGATCGTTCCTGTCCTGCAGGCGGCTCTGTGACACACAACAATACACACATCAAGATGCTGCGCACACGCGTGTCTCACACACTTGTGAGTCTTTACCTGAATGTTCCGGATGAAGGACACCGTGACTCGCTCCTCGAACTCGTTGAGCGGCGTGTACAGGTTCAGAATCTTGACGATCTGCAGGAGAACAACACGTCACACACACACACACACATCATGACATCATCACGTGTCGTACCTGCTGGGTGGTGAGGGAGGAGCAGAGCGAGCAGATGGCCTCGGCGTCCTGGCTGCTCTTCTTCTTCACCTGCAGCAGCTGCGCCGCCTGGATGACCGGGTCCAGCACAGCTGCCGTCCTGGTCTGGTACAAGCTGTTCCCTCTGAGCCACTCCTCTAGCTGACTGGTGTTGTAGCTACACACAAACACACACAGTCATGAGTGTACCTGTGACCGTCTGTGTGCGTGTGGTTTTTGTGTCCATCTGTGTGCGTGTGTGGTTTTTGTGTCCTTCTGTGTGCGTGTGGTTTTTGTGTCCTTCTGTGTGCGTGTGGTTTTTGTGTCCTTCTGTGTGCGTGTGGTTTTTGTTTCCATTTGTGTGCGTGTGGTTTTTGTTTCCATCTGTGTGCGTATGTGTGTGTGTGTGTGTATCTATGGCTGTGTGTATGTTTGAGTGTCTGTGTGTGCATTTGTGTGTTTGTGCGTGTGTGTGTGCGCATTTGTGTGTTTGTGCATCTGTGTCTGTGTGTGCATTTGTGTGTTTGTGCGTCTATGTCTATGTTTGAGTGTCTGTGTGTGCATTTGTGTGCATTTGTGTTTTTGTGCGTCTGTGTGTGCATTTGTGTGTTTGTGCATTTGTGTGTGCATGTGTGTTTGTGCGTCTGTGTCTGTGTCTGCATTTGTGTGTTTGTGGGTCTGTGTATGTGTCTGCATTTGTGTGTTTGTGCGTCTGTGTGCATGTGGCTTTTGTGCCCATCTGTGTGCGTATGTCTGTGTGTATGTCTGCGTCTATGTCTATGTTTGAGTGTCTGCGTGTGCATTTGTGTGTTTGTGCGTCTGTGTCTGTGTGTGCGTTTGTGTGTCTGTGTGTGCATTTGTGTGTTTGTGCGTCTGTGTCTGTGTGTGCATTTGTGTGTTTGTGTGTTTGTGCGTCTGTGTCTGTGTGTGCATTTGTGTGTTTGTGCGTCTGTGTGTGCATTTGTGTGTTTGTGCGTCTGTGTCTGTGTGTGCATTTGTGTGTTTGTGCGTCTGTGTGTGCATTTGTGGGTTTGTGTGTGTCTGTGTCCGAGTGTGTGATATTGCATCCGAGTGTGCGTCTGTGTGTGTTTGTTTACCGGAGCTGCATGCCGGTGCTCCAGCTGCACACGTCCTTGCGCAGCAGCAGGTTGTTGAGCGTGTGCGCGTTGATGAGGTGCAGCAGCTGACGGACGACCTGCAGGATGATCTCGGGGTCAAGTCCGTGATCCCTCATCAGGTTGTGGAAGTGGACCAGCTGCCGGATCAACTCTTTAAGCGTGTAGCTGGTGGGGCCGCCGGCGTCAATGTCTATGCTGGACGAGCGGTTCCTGTAGCCCATGGGCTTCACGCCGGCCAGGCTGGGGATGCTCTCGCTCTCCAACATGGCCGACACTGATACAGTTGACAAGATGCAGGTGAAGACGTGTCCCCCAAAGACCCCTCTCTACCCCCCCCCCCACACTCACCGATCATGGGCTGGATGGCGGCCTCAGCAATGCGCACCAGCTGCTGGTAGATCTGGATGGACAAGTCGCTCAGAACCTGCCGGTACTCGGCCAGATCGAAGTTCTTTAGGCAGTGCTGGTTCTGTCCGGGGGTGTTCTGGGTCATGTAGGCCTGAAAACAGAGACCCGTGAGCATGTTTTAGGGGGACTACAGGAGTCGACCTCTCACCTCCTCGCCGCTGTACTGCTTCAGACAGTGCAGCAGACGGCTGGCGTTGGCGAGCCAGAACGACGTCGTCTCAAAGTCATCGTTGTTTTTCTGCACAAAAGGTTTTCGTCAGCGTCTCCGCAACAGATGGGGTGCGTCTCTGGGTCTCACCTTCAGAACCTTCTTGACGGCGTTGATGGTGGAGGTCAGCAGAGACTCCACCTTCTGGTCGTCGTTGACGTAGTCGGCGTGACGGATGCACATGAAGAGGATGTACGCCGGCAGGCAGGGAACGGTCGCGGCCACTTCCTCCGGCTGCATGTCTGTGGACACGCACACATACGTCACCCCCCTGGTCACGTGACTCCATCACATGACTTATACCTGTCACCAGAGTCTTGACCAGGTGCGCCTCGTCCTCGCGGTTGAACTCCAACATTCCTTCGAAGTCCTTCTCTTTCCTCTGGACCGTCACCTGCCGATTGAGTTCCGGTTTGGCTCTGGTCTGAGCCACTGGACACACACACAAGACACGTTAACTTAAGATCCAGGTCCACCTGATGTCCAGCTCACCCTCCAGCTCCTGGACTTTCTTCATGTAGATCCTCAGCTGCTTCTTCAGCTTCCTCTCGTTCTTCTCCAGCTTCTCCAGCTGCTCCTTGAGGTCCTGCAGGTACACGATTTAAAACAGCTAACGGCGTTGATTCTTAGCGTGACGTAAGAGGGGGCGGGGCTGACATGTAATTATTCAAAGGGGCGGGGCTAATAGGTCATCAGAGGGGGGGGTCTCACCAGGTTGTCGTTGGTCAGCCGGCTGATCTCCTGCGTCACTCCGAACTCCACCTGAGCCTGCGGCGACAGTGACGAGGTGAAGCTCAGCAGCTGCTGCTTCTTCTCCACGTCGTCACGGAGACACTCAATCTGAGACTGAAGAGCCTCCAACTCGTCGCCATGACGACGAGTCTGAGACTGTAGCTGAGACTCCAACAACCTGAGACACACAAATCGACACATGAGTACACACACTCTTGACTACCCCCACACACACACACAAACAACACACACGTGTTCACACACACACACACACACACACACACACTACACGTGTGGCTACACCCATGTGACACACATTAGACAACAGTATAGTGTATACACACACACACATAACTATACACACGTGTTGACACACACAACAAGAACACAATACTACACACAAGTGCGGCTAAATGCACACAAAGCAGTGACAGAGGGGGTTCAGGGAGGACTGAGACCTGGCGACTTGTTTAAGACCGTCGTAGGCAAGAACCAGCTCCCGGTCCTCGTCCACACCCGGGTCTGAACAGATGGACCCGTCGGACCAGTTTGGACCTCTACAGAGTCCAGCAGGGGCAGGAAGAGGACAGACAAGCAGGTTAGCAGCTTAGTACGCAAGAAAGTAGCGAGTTAGTGTGTTAGCAGGCGAGTGGAGCAGTGCAGGGCGCGAGTCATGAGGTGACAGCAGGGGGCGCTGAAGCGGGTTACCTCTTGGCCTCCGTCAGGGACTCGATGGCCTCGTCCTTGTCCTCCGGGAGTTTCTCCTGAAACACCAGAGACACGTGGATGTAAGCCAGGTACAGTTTCATTCATCTCCACATCGGGAGGTCACCGGTTCCATTCCCGACCTACCGTGTGGTCGCTGAGCTGCTGTGTCGCCGCCACGATCTGCGTCTTGAGCATCAGCACCTCCTCCTTGCGTGCGTCCAGCTCCTCGTTGGCAGACTTGAGCTGACTCAGCAGGATGGAGTAGCTCTCCTGCTGCTCTGGTGAAGCACTGCTGGCTTGATCGCTGACACTCCGCCTCAGTTCGTTCAGATCGTTCTTCAACTTGTTGTTCTCCGACTCCAGCTCCTGCGTCTGTACATGACATAAAACATGTTTGTGTGAACTGTGAAAGTGTGTGTGTACCTAGGGAGAGTACGCCCCCCCCCCCGAGAGTGTGTACCTTGAGTGTGTGTACCCTTCGAGTGTGTGTGTACGTCAAGTATTTGTTCCCTTAAGTGTGTGTGTGTGTGTGTACGTCAAGTGTGTGTGTATGTACCTCAAGTGTGTGTGTGTGTGTTGTGTACCCTAAGTGTTTTCCATTTTCTTGTATCCCATTAAGTGCATGTTTTCCTTGAGTGTGTGTACCCAGAGGGTGTGTACCCCTAGGGTGTCTGTACCCTGAGAGTGTGTGTGTACCTCACATGTGTATGAACCTTGATTGTGTGTTTTGAACTTTTTGAGTGTGAGTGTGTGTACCTTGAGTGTGTATGTTAACCTTGAGAGTGTGTACCTTGAAAGTGTGTGTACCTTGCGAGTGTGTACCTTGAAAGTGTGTGTACCTTGCAAGTGTGTACCTTGTGTGTGTGTACCTTGAAAGTGTGTGTACCTTGAAAGTGTGTGTGTATGAACCTTGATTGTGAGTGTGTGTCCCTTGAGTGTGTATGTTTACCTTGAGAGTGTGTAACTTAAGTGTGTGTACCTTGAAAGTGTGTGTACCTTGCGAGTGTGTACCTTGTGTGTGTGTACCTTGAAAGTGTGTGTGTATGAACCTTGATTGTGAGTGTGTGTCCCTTCAGTGTGTATGTTTACCTTGAGAGTGTGTAACTTGAGTGTGTGTGTACCTTAAGTGTGTTGTAGGCAATATCTGCTGCTTCCTGTTCAGAGTGTTTCAGCTCAGAGTTCTGGACACAAAAAGTTTTTTTAGGGTCATAATTTCCTACGGTCAAAAAATAATTGGAGTGGTCAGGACTTACGCGCTGTGTGAGCGCCTCCTTGTGGTCGAGGTTGCTCTGCAGGCGGCGGCGCTCTTGCTCCAGCTCCCTCACCCTCTTCTGCAGCTTCATGAACACATTGATGTCCTGTGATGCTGCCTCTATCCCCATGTCCTGCAGGGGGCGCCACAGTCACTCACAGGTGAACCACCCTGTCACTCGCCTCACTCACCTGGACCTGCTGCAGGGAGTCCTCGGTGTCGCCCACCTCGGACGTGGACACGGACGGATAGTTGGAGTCCGAATCCGGACTGCTGAGGTTGGACAAGGTTCTCCTGTGACCTGGTTGGAACTGACACACACGAGTGAGTGAACGAGTGAGTGAACGAGTGAGTGAGCGAGTGAGTGAATACCTTGTTCAGTGACATCTCTTCTTTCAAGTTGTCATATCTTTGTTCCATCCTCGAATATTCTTTCAAAAGATTTTGATAAAGTTTTCTCTCCTCATCCAGCTGAAGCTGCAGCGACGCACCGGTGTCTGTGAAACACACACGTATCACAACACAACCTAAAACACACACACACTTTCACAACTCACCATTGCTGCTCTGTGACTGATTCAGGATCTTCTGGTTGAGCTCTTCCTTCTCACTCTTGAGCAAGGCATTTTCAGCCTCCAGCTCCTCGACCCTCTAATGTCAGAATACAACCCGAGGTGAAATTTCCAGCTGACAAACCTGCTCCGAGGTCACTTCCTGCCCAGAAAATGACCTGAAACACTCACCTTGAGCAGGTCCGTTTTCTCGTTATTGTGCCGGTCCAGCATCAGGTTCTTTTGGTTCTGAGCATCCTCCAGTTCCTCCTGTAGCTTGTGGATGTCAACCTGCAGCGCCCCCAGCTGGTCAGTGCCGGTCTGACGGCTCTGAGCATCCTTCAGCTTCTTCTGCAGAATCTGCACTTCAGAGTCCAGGGTGACCTTGGCGTTCTGCAGATTCTCGTTCCGTGCCCGGAGCTCCTTGGACTGGACCACAAAGAGGAAGGTGAGCGGGTTGGTGCTGATGAAGGCTGGTCGCCGGGTCGGGCCTACCTGGTCGTCCATCTTGCGCTGCAGCTGCACAATCTTGTTCTCCATGCCCGTGTTAAGCTTCTGGAGGTGCTGGGCAGAGCGCGCCTCGATCTTCAGAGTCTTCAGCTGCCGGCGGGCCTGCAGGCGTCTGAACGAGCACTGGAAGACCACGGCGGCGGCGCGTAATCGCAGGAACCTCCTCCTCTGTAGCCAGCCGCGCACATTCCTCTGGATGATCAGGGCCTTGTGGTGCAGCACGAACTGAGCCCAAGTGAAAAGTTTGTTAGTTACATACTTACTTTAACGAGATTACTCATTCGATAGGAGTTAGCCATCACTTCAGAATTAGCCCCTCCATTAGCAGTTAGCACTCAGTTCAACAGCTACCTCCTACGTTAGCAGTTAAATGTCCATTCGCAAGTTAGCACTTTCCAATACTTAGCAGTTAGATAACTCTGAAGAGTGAGCTATAACTTTACTAAGTAGAATTGTTTAAAAAATTACCTTTTTATCTTATACTTCAGCAGTTAGCTCACTCTTTTTATCAGAGTTAGCTATCAGCAGGAATTAGCACTCAGTTATGAATTTAGCTTTTTTTCTTATACTTTAACAGTTAGCTCACTCTTTTTAGTAGTTAGGCTACACTTAGATAACTTTTGAACCAAGTACTATATTGCCTCTCACATTTACAGCCAGGACTTTGGAACAGTCATGTCATCGATGATCTTTGTAAGTTAACTCTTCCGCACTCTTGCTAGCAGTTAGCACTCAATTCAACAGCTACTTCAGAATTTAGCAGTTAAATTCCCGTTCAAAAGCGAGCTCGTTCTTTGACTATAGCAGTTTGATCAATCTTTTTAGCAGTTAGCCCTTACTTAAATGAGATAGCTCATTCGATAGCAGTTAGCCATCACTTCAGAATTAGCCCCTCCATTAGCAGTTGGCTCACTCTTTTTTCCCCAGAGTTAGCTATCACTTTAGCAATTAGCACTTAGTTGAAGATTGAGCTTTTTTCTTATACTTCAGCAGTTAGTTCACTGTTTTTAGTAGTTAGCCATCACTTAGGCAATATAGGACTTGGTTCCAAAGTTAGCTCTCACATTTGCAGCCAGGACTTTTGAACATAGTCCTCTGTCATGGCATCAACCAGCTTTGTAAGTTTTCAGCTTTGTAACTATTCCGCACTCATGCTAGCAGTTAGCACCGTACCTCCTGGTATATGCGGCGCGTGTACATGCCGCGCGTGTACGCCTGGATGGTGATGGCCGCCCGTCTAACCCTCAGGAAAGCCCGTCGGTCTCTGACCATGCGGAACTGTTTTTGACAGATGAGAGCTGCTCGAGTCAGCCGCAGGTACTCGGCGTACCTGAAGATAAACAACAGTTACAGCCATTTCCTGTGCATGCAGACCCCCCCCCCCCCCCCCCACTGGTTCTAAAGGTGTGTGAGGTGCACCTGCGGGCCAGGTAGCCGCGTCCATATCTCTGCAGCAGGACGGCGGACTTGTAGATCTTCTTGTAGCGGTTTCTCTGCAACCAGCCGCGCACCATCTTCTGGATCGCGATGCAGGCCGAGCGGAACTTGTCCGCCCGGAGCTTCTCCAGGTACGCCACCTGCCCCGCCCGGAAGAAGATCTTGGTCCGACCGAACTGGAACATGTCAGGGTTCTGAAACACACAGACACACATTTGCTTATCATGTGATGCGCTCGCGCACACACACACACACACACTCACTCACTGACTCACCTGGACCAGCTTCTCCAGCAGGTTCTTACAGACCAGCTTCTTGTCTGATGACGTCACGTCACTTTTTCTCATCAGCACTCGATACCGACTGAAGAAGTCGTGATATGTCCACCTACATACAAGTCACATGACGCGTTACAGGTCAGGTGCTGCTGGTGGGGAGGGGGGTTAGGGGGTCCTCACCTTGAGGGATAACCAGCAGCACTGATCCGGATAGTCTCTAGAACACCACAGGCCCGCAACTGCTGGACTGCCCGACTCGAGTCAAAGCTGCACACAGACAGACACACGTGACTCGAGTCCTCATTCAATTACCAAGTCAACACTGGCGTGATTGTGAGTCAGAGTGTGTGCGTGGGTTTGTTTGTGTGTTTGTGTCTCACGAGAAGGGCTCCTTCAGGTCGTTTGGTTTGATGCAGCGGACGTAGTGGGGTGTCGTGGCGTTGAGCGTCTCCATTAGGAGATGAAGAGAGCTGCGGAACTGCAGTTGAGGGGTCAGTGAGGGTCAACAGTTACGGCGGCGGCGGCGCCTGCTCACCTGCAGTCCCACGCTCTTCCTGTGCTCCTTGTTGGGGGCCTTGGGTGTGGGCTTGGCAGGTCGCACGGTCACTTTGGAGGACTTGGAAGATACTTGGTCTTTGTCCAGAAACAGATCTGCCACCAGCTTGAACTGAAATCACAGCTCTGTCAACAACAAGGTCACGTGACCTTGGGCAACCATTACTCACCTGACTGGCCTTCAGGATGTTGACCTGCTCGTCGTAAACCCTGTCCCGGTTCTTTTCCAGGAAACCGTCGCACTGATACTCCACCTGTCGCCACACCACATCAGAGAAATCACACCCATAAAAGAACAAAGTTTATTCGACGACGACAACACAGAGCAAACAATGACACAAAACAACAACAGGTGTGTGAGTGACCTTGTCAGCGAAGTGTACGATGATGAACGACGTGTTGGACATCCGGGGTTTCTGGAAGTGCACACTGCCCGAGTGCTTCTGGTAAAGTTTTTGGGCCCAGTTTTGGTCTGTCCCCTTTGGTACCTGTTTAGGATCGTGACATCATCATCATTATCATCATCACAAACATTCATGTTCACCATCATTACAATGATTCACGTTCACCATCATCATCATCATCATCATCATCATCATCACCAGAACAAGCATACATGTTAACCATCATCTTAATCATCATCATTGTCATCATCAGAAACATGTATGTTCACCATAATCATCATCACCATCACAAACATTCATGTTCACATCCTAATCATCACAAACTTATGTTCACCATCATAATCAAAAACATACATGTTCACTATCAAAATCATCACAACTGTATATGTTCACCCTCATACTCAAAAACATACATGTTCACCCTCATACTCAAAAACATACATGTTCACCCTAATATTCAAAAACATACATGTACACCATCATACTCAAAAACATACATGTTCACCATCATACTCAAAAACATAGATGTTCACTATCATAATCATCACAACTGTATATGTTCACCCTCATACTCAAAAACATACATGTTCACCCTCATACTCAAAAACATACATGTTCACCCTAATATTCAAAAACATACATGTACACCATCATACTCAAAAACATACATGTTCACCATCATACTCAAAAACATAGATGTTCACTATCATAATCATCACAACCGTAAACGTTCGCTATCATCACAACGTTTATGTTGACTATCATCACAAACATATGTTCACCATCATACTCAAAAACATACATGTTCACTATCATAACATCATCACAATAATTCATGTTCACATCATCTCAAACATGTATGTCCACCATCAACATAATCACAAACATACATGTTCACTATCATCACAAAAATATATGTTCACCATCATCACAATGATTCATGTTCACTATCATCACAAAAATATATGTTCACCATCATCACAAAAATATATGTTCACCATCATAACAAACATATATGTACACCGTCATAATCATCAAAAATGTATATATTCACTATCATAATCAAAAAGATATATGTTCACTATCATAATCATCACAAACGTATATGTTCACTATCATAATCAAAAAGATATATTTTCACTATCATAATCATCACAAACGTATATGTTCACTATCATCACAAACATTTGTTCACCATCATAATCATCACAAACTTTCATGTTCACCATCATCACAATGATTCATGTTCACATCATCTCAAACATATATGTTCACCATCATAATCATCACAAACGTATATGTTCTCCATCATAATCATCACAAACGTATATGTTCACCATCATAATCATCACAAACGTATATGTTCTCCATCATAATCATCACAAACGTATATGTTCACCATCATAATCATCACAAACGTATATGTTCACCACATAATCATCACAAACGTATATGTTTACAATCATAATCACAAACATATGTTCACCATCATAATCATCACAAACGTATATGTTCTCCATCATAATCATCACAAACGTATATGTTCACCATAATAATCATCACAAACGTATATGTTCGCCACATAATCATCACAAACGTATATGTTTACAATCATAATCACAAACATATGTTCACCATCATAATCACAAACATATATGTTCACAATCATAATCATCACAAATGTATATGTTTACAATCATAATCACAAACATATGTTCACCATCATAATCATCACAAACATATATGTTCACAATCATAATCATCACAAATGTATATGTTTACAATCATAATCACAAACATATATGTTCACCATCATAATCATAACAAACATATGTTCACCATCATCACAAACATACATTTTCACCATTAACACAAAAATATATGTTCATCATCACCACTATGATTCATGTTCACCATCATCAAAAACATACATGTTCACCATCAACATCATTACAAACATGTACAATGGGTACAGAAAGTAATCAGACCCCTTTCAATTTTTTTCCCCTCATTAATGTTCACTCAGCACATTTTGACATGGTCACATATCACATGGTCCTAAGTATTCACTTGTGACTTATATTTAACTCATGTGTTCATTTCTTCTGATCCTCCTTGAGATGGTTCTACTCCTTCATTGAGTCCAGCTGTGTTTAATAAACTGATTGGACTTGATGAGGAAACACACCTGTCTATATAAGACCTCACATGTCAGAGCACATAAGAATCATGAGGTCGAAGGAACTGCCTGAAGAGATCAGAGACAGAGTTGTGGCACATGTTGGCCTCAATTCTAAGAGGTATGTGAGGATAAAACCAGGCACTGC
The DNA here is from genome assembly GCF_982586985.1 of Callionymus lyra. NCBI lineage: Eukaryota > Metazoa > Chordata > Actinopteri > Syngnathiformes > Callionymidae > Callionymus > Callionymus lyra. The sequence continues at coordinate 11,286,405 of NC_141822.1, forward strand.
TCATCTCCTGCACAATTCTCTCCCAACATGAACATGGTGGATGCAGCTTCATGCTATGAGGGTGTTGTTCAGCTGCAGGGACGACTGGTTGCAATTGAAGGAAAGATGAATGCTGCCAAGTACAGAGATATCCTGGAAGAAAACCTTCTCCAGAGTGCTCAGGACCTAAGACTGGGCTGAAGGTCCCCCCTTCCAACAAGACAATGACCCTAAGCTCACACTAAAATAACTAACCCAAGCGAGCATCTCTGGAGAGACCTGAAAATGTCCATCAACGTTCACAATGCAACCTAACAGAACTGAAGAGGTTCTGCAAGGAAGAATGGCAGAGGATCCCCAAATACAGGTGTGGAAAAACTTGTTGCATCTTTCCCAACAAGACTCATGGTTGTACTAGCTCAAGGTGCTTCTACTCAATACTGAGCAAGGGGTCTGAATACTTATGACCATGTGATACAAGTTTTCCTTAAAAAATCTCACCTTGCACTCTTCGTCCAGCAGGTCTAGAACTCCCAGCCGCGCCTCAATCAGGTCAATACATGGCTGGTTGTCGTAGAAGTCGATGAGAGTCCAGGGAATCTGTTCCTTCATGTACTCGTCCTGCTCCAGCTTGAACACATGCTGACACACACAAGTACACAACGCGATAAATAAAAACATGCAGAGTTCAAAGAATCCGTCAGAGAACACGCATAATAAACTCACAGAGTTGAACTGCTGCTGGAGTTTCTCGTTGGCGTAGTTGATGCAGAACTGTTCGAAGCTGTTCACCTCAAAGGTTTCAAACCTGCACAGTCAACAGTTGATGTCATTGATTTGTTTGTTCACGAGTGTGTTTATTAGCATGTTCATGTGTGTTTACTTGAAAAGTGTGAGAGCTTAAATATGTTAAGTGGTGAACTTTGCGTGAGTGAATAATTGTGTAAGAGTTAAACTGGGTGTGTTCTTGGCACAAGGCGCATGACGCCAAACCCTCGCCTTAATCATTACCCATGTCTAAACTTCTAATCATCACAAATTACATCTTCCAGATCAGAAACCAGCTCAACACCACCTAGCAGTACTGTCAAGGAAGCCATATCGAGACTGGTTTGACTGTATCTCAGTTGAGATACAGTCACTCCTTAAAAACAAGCCTGAGGACCACAAAGCTCTCTTGGCCTGCCCTGGATCATCCACCTTTGCTAACGCAAGAACAAGCAAACAACAGTTTTTATGATGACATTAAAGCACCACACAGCACAAGCTAGTGGGCGATTGCCCCAGTCTAATGGATCCACATTCTGCAAGGACCAACATGAAATGAAAGATTTATGAGGGTCTCCTCAACCACACCAAGCCCGTCAACCGCTACATATTCGATAATCTCTACGGCTTTTCAGCAACCATGCACCTGGACACCCCACAACCTTTCTCAGGAACTGGGCAATACATTGCAGGGCTGAAGAACAAAACAAGCGCTGGCCCAGATGGAATCCCTGCAGAGGTCTACAGACAAAGAGGCTACATCTGTACTCTCCATTGCCAGAAAGGTTATAGCCAAGAGGGGCAGGCTGGATGAGAACAGTGTTTCAAGAGACGGTGCATTTTCCGGAAGTATAGATCCGCTACAGACATGGTCTTTGTCCTTAGCAAGAGTCGTAAGCAACCAAAGGCCATCGCATAGCTTTCATCGCCCTCAGCAAAGCCTTTAATGCCATCCATTGTAAGTTAGTAATATTTGTATAGCGCTTTTCTAGACCAGGGTCACAAAGTGCTTAAACAATCAAAACAATACTCACTAAAATATATACTTAAAAGATCAAGATAACACCGAGCACAACACAGGAGTCTCAGAAAATCAGGGAAAAGCCTGCACAAATAGAAATGTCTTGATGTTTCTTGAAACAGTAGACTCTATCGAGCGCAGGGGGAGAGGAACATCGTTCTAAAGCTGAGGATCAACAGCCTGAAAGGATTTCTCTCCTCTGGTCCTGAACCGTGTGCGAGGAACCATCAGTAGATTCTGATCCACAGACCTCAGAGCCCGAGCTGGGATGTAAGGCAGGTTCAGATAACCGATGTAAGGAGGAGCCTGACCATGAATAGCTCTGAACGTAAAAAAACAGAATTTTAAAGTTGACCCTGAAAGAAATTTGAAGATATTTAAGGATCGGAGAAATGTAAGTTCTTCTACCAGAGTCACCAATTTTCCCACTATCATAGATCAGCTGCATGATGGAATGCAAGCCAGAGTTCTCACAAGAGAAACCATTAGGTGAATGTTGGGCATTCGCTTAGTTCTGGTGCTCTTTAACATCTTCCTCTCCGCAAGCGTCAATCCTTTTAACCGAGCAATGGGACATGAAGACCATGTCCATGTGGAATACCAACTCGATGGAAACCCTAAATATCTGCCGGCTTCAGGCCCCACCAAGGACAAATCTTTGAACTTGAGAAAGCTGATGACTGTGCCCGAACAGTTTCATGGACCCCATACCGACAGTACATCACTAAAGAGAGGCTTTCCATATCCGCAGATCACAGGTCCCAGTCTGTCCTGGGAGGATTGAATCCACCATACAAATATCCTAAACTACACCAGGTCTATTGGCATTGAAGCTACTTTGGCCAAAAAATATTGTTGGTAAGGTCATACCATCCGCATGCTGAACACTGCCTCAACCTCTACAGCCCGCTATAGCAGCAAGAACCCCCCCATTCCCTACATCCATTCATTAGATAAGTTTGTAAAGTTGTTGTGCAAGTGTGTCTTTGGGTGTACCCATAGATGTCCAACACTCCGATGAAGGAATGTTGTTTGGAGGAAGTCTTGAGCGAGACGTTGATCTGCTCCACAATCCAGTCGAACATGTGAGCGTAGATATGTTTGGCGAGGGCATCACGAGCGTTGACGGCTTGTCTGCTGCTCATGGTCTTCACGTAGGTTTCCGACGCCGTTACAAGCTTCCTGTGGCAGAGCCAGTGCTCCATCTGCTTCAGCTCCACACCCAGCAGCCGGCAGAAGTGCTGCAGGTGAGCATCGTCCATCTGTAACACACACACATGGTGATGAGCTCAGGGCTGGGTCACATGACTCATGACTCCTGCCTACCGAAATGTGACATGACTCGCCGTCACGCTCTGCCACGATTTCCACATTTCCAAGATGAAGGATCGAGGCCAAGATTTTAAATATGTTCTTTTGACTGCTTTCCTTGATCCCTGGACACACACATGGGCACACTCACATACACACCTTTACACATGATTAACACTAAAGTGCAGATGGACTTGCACACACAAACATAAACACACACACAAACACTCAAGCAGGTGTGATGAATGAACAGGAAGTGGTCATTACCGAGCAATGTGAAGGCGGTTTGTGTTTTGACAAGGTCGTCAGCGTCGCTCACACCATCGATGAAGATGTTCTCGCCCATGCTGGTGTAGACGAAGTCATCTGCACTGCCTGCACACCAAAGGAGGTTCAAGAACCCAGAACTAGACCAGCACTGACAGGCTCTTAGCTCAGCTCACCCAGCGCCAGGTCGCTAAACTCCGGAAAAGAAGACGAAGCACACAGCTGGTAGAAGATGTGGTAGTTTCTCTCGTCTTCTGCCTGGAACACAACCTTAGTCACTTGACAGCTCTCAGGTTCAAATGACATGCAGTCCCTCACCTGGAACACCACACGGGACTTCTCCAGCAAGTACGTCCGCATGTTAGCGCCGATGATGTTATAGCGGCGACTGAATCCGATCTCGATGTATTTTCCGAAGCGGCTGCTGTTGTCATTACGTGTGGTTTTGGCATTTCCGATGGCCTGGGAGGGGAGACATGAGTATCTTTACCCTTAAAGTCGTCTCCTTGCTAGTCACCTGACTTACCTGCTCATAGTTCAGTCACTTACAGGAGCAGGCAACGGCTAATAGCTAACCATATTTCTGTCAAACCTCTAGTCCCAAATTCAAGTCTTAAATGTTGTCATGTTTGGTTTAACATCAAGTAGGCTTATTCCACCTCCAGCTGACACGAATGCTAGCAAAGGTAGTGGACTCACCTCCATGATCGGACTGGACGCCAGAACCTTCTCCTCCACGTTGGTGTCGTTTGCCGAGCCGCCCACGGTGGCAAAGAACCTCATGGCGTACTTGGCAGAAACCGTCTTTCCTGCTCCGGACTCGCCGCTGACGATAATGGACTGGTTCCTCTCGTCCCTGGAGAACACGTTATATGGTCAGTGACGCCACCTCTTCCTCTCCCTGTTCCCTCGCTCTACTGCGCTCTCTGACCTTGCCATCTGTTTGAAAGCTTCCTCTGCGACGGCAAAGATGTGCGGGTCCATGTCACCCATGTTCTGGCCGCTGTAGGCGTTGATGACCTCTTCGCCATAGATGTGCAGCTGCTCGTACGGGTTGATGGCCACCAGGACGATCCCTGCAAGGACTCAGATTTAGCATGATGGCCCCCCTGTTAGCGTCAGTAAAAGCTAGCCGGCACTGACCACAGTAGGTGTAGATGTGGTTGGACTCCAGGAATCGGACTCGCAGATTGTGCAGCACGGCGGGCTCATGGAGGTAGCTGAGCGCCGTCAGATCGTTTTCGCCCACCAGGATGTCGGGGTTACGCAGGAACGGGAGCTCGTGGTTCTTTGCGCCCACAGGGAACTCCATCGGCTGGAAGAAAGGAGTCATGAGTTGTGGGTCTGACTCAGAAAGCCAATGGCTGGGACAGGATGTAGTTACCGTCTCATCCTCCAGCTTCAGGTGCATCACCGCCTCGCCCTCTTTGTAGTCCCGCGTTATCTCTGCTCCCCGCCATACCTCGTCTGGGTCCGGGATCCAGACCCGCGTCAGCTATTAGACACAACGCTGTTAGTTGCGATCTAGTAGACTAGACATGCTTCATGACAGACAAAGATGTGCAATTTTTGTGGAGAAACTTCTGCATCAGCGACTTCCCGTGGACCGAGTGTTGAACCGTCCAAACATTTTGGTTCTTTGTTAAGCAGCCAACATTATGTCATCGTTAATGAGAGTTCATCCCACCAGCCATGGAAAGGTGGAGCGGAGGAGAAGGAAGAGAAATGGGCAGAAGGAGGATAAAAACTAAAAAGAAGGGAAGAGGAGAGAAGAGTATAAAATTAGAAAGGAGAGGGGATGAGAGATGGGCAGGAGAAAATAGGAGAAGACAGAAGAGAAGGAAATAAGAGTGAAATAAAAATAACCCAGGATGAGAGGAGCAAAGGAGAGGAAGGGAGAGGAGAAATGGGCAGGATAGAGGAGAGATGGAAAGAAGAGGAGAGAAAGAGCTGGATAGAGAAAAGTAGGGGAGAGGAAATAAGTAAGGGAGATGAGAAATAAAGAAGAGGAGAGAGGGAAATAAATTAAGAGAAGGGGAGAGGAGGACTGGGCAGAGAGGATAGAGAGAAGATGAGAGAAAGAGAGAAGAGGAGCGATGGAAAGGAGGAGAGAAAAGGGGCGGGGATGGAGAGAAGTAGGGGAGAAGAGAGAGGATGAATGGCCAGGAAGAGGAGAAAAGATGAGATGGGCAGAGGGAGAGAAGGAGAGTAGATGTGAGAAGTAGAGGAGAGAAGAGAGTAGAGGAGAAGTATTGAAGGAGAGAAGAGAAGTATTGACGAGGAGAGAAGGAGAGAAGATGAGAAGTATTGAAGAGGGCGCCTGAGCCTGCACTAGTGTCAGTGATGCTAGCGTCTGGTGGGAGGAGCTGAAAGAACAACAGAGTTTGTTCTCACGCTGGGACACAAACAGTCCTATGACGTAATCGAGGTAGCGCCCGGTGTCGAAGTGAACGATCCAGCGGGTTCAACCGCATCACCGGCTCGGAGGAACTACCTTGTGTATCACTCCGCCGACACTTTGGACCGAACTGAGGTCCAATCGTCCTGACCTTGTTGAACACACTGTAAACCTCACCACGCGTCGAGACCGGCTTCGAGTCGGAACCACAACCCATGAGGACTTGGTTCCAAACCACAATAAAGTTCGCAAACTGCCAGAAACCGGGTCAAAGTCCAGTGATGTTCTGAATGGAGTGTGCTCTGCGCTTCCGGGCAGTCGCGACTCCAGTTCCCAGGTAAATTCTCAGGTGAGCCCGGTACGCGATCCGGTCCAGCGGCACGACTCCCTCGAACTAGACCCCCGGACTGAACTTGATGTCACTCACCTTCGTGTACAGTTCGTTGACAGACATGGTTCCGTTCGGCCGGTCGGGAGGTAAACACCCGAATCAGGGATTGCTCGTCATCTTGCCAGAGAACCCGGAAGAGTGCCGTGGTGACGTCACATGCGTCTGCAGGTGCAGCACAGGTGTCCAACTTCCTGGCTGTGTGTGTGTGCGTCCTCTGATTGACAGTCACGCACGCACGCACGCACGCACACACACACAAACAGGTGTGTCCACGTTACACCTTCGTCGCTGTTGCCCCACACAAAGGACTCATCCAGTAATTCCTTAACTGCGCATGCGTAGTGAGGGATTATTTGCCGACAGAAGTTGACCAGACTTGTTGAGCCACGGGCTAGTGACGTCATCGCAACTGAAGTTTTGTCTGGGGGGTCCGAGAGCCAAAGTTGTGTCGCTGGTTAGACCAGTCTAACAACTCTGTCCTGAGAACCTTTGGTGCGAGAGTCGTGCACGGACCTGCACTCTGACCTGAGAACCTTTTGAGAACCTTTGGTCAACATAACGGATCAGGGAACAGACACTCACTTAACACCAATGGGATCCGAAACTAGATGAACGCGGCCAAAGAACCGCTGCTGGCAGACACTCACGTGACGCCTAGGTCACGTGAGTGTCTGCGGCTCCGATCCTGTTTGTGGTTTCTATGGAAACGGCGCCCATTGCTCCGGGAGTAACATCAACATGTTCCTGAGATTCAGCAGACCACAGAAGGCCCAGGTGACTCCTCTCTACTGCACCCTCTTCACCTCCTCTTACTTCACCTCCTCCTCCTACTTCACCTCCTCTTAGACCCTCTTCACCTCCGTCTCTGACTTCACCTCCTCAGAGACCCTCTTCACCTCCTCTTACTTCACCTCCTGACCTCACCTTCGTTATTCACCTCCTCCTAAAGCATCTTAAGTTCCTCCTCTAACTTCACCTCCTCCTGATTTCACCTCTTCCTAGACCCTCTTCATCTCTTCTTAGTTCACCATCTCTTCTGATGTCACCTCCTCCAAGATCATCGTCACCTCCTCATCGTACTTCTCTTCCTAGACACTCTTTACCTTCTCTGACTTCACCTTCTCAGATACCCTCTTCACATCCTCCTTGAACCTCTTCACCTCCTCACCTCACCTTCGTTATTCACCTCCTCCTAAAGCATCTTAACTTCCTCCTCTGACTTCACCTCCTCCAAGATCATCTTCACATGATGTTTGTAATGTTCAATCAACACATGTGTGTAACAAGCGTGAGTACTCATTTCACAGGAAGTGACCCGGGACCAACTGCTGGACTTCTCAAAGACTCAAAGATCATGTGACGTGAAGAACAGGTGGGTGCAAAGTTCGGACCGCAGAGCTGTGAGGAAGCAAACGGAGAGAATCGTGAGCGCCGCCCTGCTGGAGCAGGACTGTGACGTGGAGGAGCGCAGGAAGAGGTCAGCCTGTGCTTCCCGTTGTGTTGTGTCCTCCATCAATCCTGCTCTGATGACGTCACTCCTCTGCCATCAGACTGCAACGCCTCCTGCAGGAGGAGGAGGTGCAGCTCCTGCAGGAGATACAGGTGATGAGCAACAAGGAGACGCCTGAAGAAAGACAAGCAAAGATGGCCGCCAGAGCGAAGACGCTGAGGGACAAACGGGAGTCGGAGAGACAAAGACTAGTGGAGGACAAACTTGAGCAGCTATTCAGGTGACACAAACACACACACACACAATCATACACATGAACAAATAGACTCACACCAAATACATGTACACACACACGCACAATATATGAACAGTACCTAAGACGGTCTGTGGGGGCTCTAGGGAGCAGTCTCAGGAGTTGAGGAACGACCAGAGTCGGCAGTTGGAGCAGCACGTCTGCGCAGACCGAGCAGGTCAGCTGCGCAGCCGGCACGAGCAGCTGGAGCGTCTGCGCCAGGAGGACGACATGTTCAACCGGCTGTGGGTCGCGGACGGGCGAGCCAAAGAGGAGCGAGAGGAGCAGAGGGAGAAGAAGGTCCAGCGGAGAGATCAAGAGCTGCTGAAGGAGCTGAAGATCCAGATGGAGGCGTCTGAGGAGCAGAGACGACGAGAGAAAGCGCTGAAGGAGGAGGAAGCCCAGCTGCTGGTGGGTCCCGTCGGTCCTCCTGACCACATGTAGACACTGATCCCTGTGAGTGTGTGTGTGTGTGTGTGTGAGTGTAGAAGGAGCAGCTGGAGGTGCACGAGCTGCAGAAGATGAGGGAGCAGCACCAGAAGCTGCAGCTGCAGCTGGGCAGGAGGCAGCAGCTGGACCAGAGTCTGCAGGCGAAGATGCAGCGAGCCAGGGAGGAGCAGGACGAGCTGCAGGCGGACCCGGGGGTCCTGAAGGAGCAGCAGAGCGAGTGGGAGGACCGGGCTGAGACGACATGCAGGAAGGTGAGGGTGCGACAGGTGAGCTCCTGCCAGGTGAGCCACTGACCGCGTCTCTTCAGGAGCGCTGGCGTGCGGAGCAGCTCGGATTCATCCAGTACGTGGCGGAGCAGCGGCGACGGCAGGAGCAGCAGGACGAGGAGGCGCAGCGTCTGCAGGAGCAGCAACTTCAGGAAATCCAGCTAAGGCGGGAGGAACAGGAGCGACTGGAGCGAGATGCTCGGTGCCAGCTCAAAAGTGACGTGATGGAGGCTCACCGCCTGCAGGTGGCGCACAAGAGTGAGTCCTGATACCGCTGTGATTGACAGGGTGGGTGAGGTGACGATGATGTGTGTCCGCAGGGCGGGAACTGCTCCTCAGAGAGGCGGAGGAGACACGGAGGAGGGTGGAGGAGATGAAGCTGACGCAGACGGACAGACCAAGTGTGTGCAGACGCAGCCGGACGAGTGCACGACCTGCATCAGCTCAGAGACTTCCTTTATGAAAGAGTCCGAAAATAACTGCAGTATTTTTTAATGATGGAATCAAGTGTCGGATTTATGACTGCTACACACGTTATATTTGTGATTTCTATACACATTAGCTTTCAGTCCTACACATTATATTTGTGAGTTCCTACACACGTGTTAGCTTTGAGTCCTACACACACACACACGTTATATTTGTGATTTCTACACACGTGTTAGCTTTGAGTCCTACACACACACGTTATATTTGTGATTTCTACACACGTGTTAGCTTTGAGTCCTACACACACACGTTATATTTGTGATTTCTACACACGTGTTAGCTTTGAGTCCTACACACACACGTTATATTTGTGAGTTCCTACACACGTGTTAGCTTTGAGTCCTACACACACACACGTTATATTTGTGATTTCTACACACGTGTTAGCTTTGAGTCCTACACACACACGTTATATTTGTGATTTCTACACACGTGTTAGCTTTGAGTCCTACACACACACGTTATATTTGTGAGTTCCTACACACGTTATATTTGTGATTTCTATACGAAATCTTTGAGTCCTACAAATGTGTTAGATTTAAGTCCTAAACACATGCGTTAGATTTGAGTTCTGTACACGTTATCTTTGAGTCCTACAAATGTGTTAGATTTATAAGTCCAACACACATGCTAGATGAGTTCTATACACATGCTAGACTTGAGTCCTACAGACGTTAGATTTGCATTAAAGATACACGTCACATTTCAGTTCATTTAGTTATACACACAGGTGACAGATGTACGAGTCCCTCACACATGTATCTGTGAGTCATAAACACGTGTCAGATTTATGAGTCACACACACGTTGTATTTATGACTGCTGCAAACATGTTTTATTTGAGGCCTACATACTTGTGCCAGATCAATGCGTGCTACACGTGTGTATTTACGGGTCATACACCACACGCCAGAATTGTGAGTAATACACACGCGTGTCCGATTGATGCGTCCTACAAATGTGTGTCATATTTAGGAGTCATGGGTCACATGTTACTCACATGTGTCTACTCATGATCCATCCTGAAGGTTGAGCACATAAACCAGACGAGAACTCAAAGAACAGACGAGTGAGAGGAAAACGGCGTAAAAAGAACTTGATGTTAAGGTGTTGACAGGTGAAGACGGTTGTCAGTTTAAGGTCAACGACTAACGTGTGTCGTTGTGCGAACATGACAACACAACAACACAAATCACGCCATCCACAAGCTGGTATTGTACGTTTTCGGTTTTCTTTTATGTGTCACATATTTTGTGTACCAGTGTTTTGTCCTTATGACCATATATTTTTAATAAAAATTCCAGTTTATTAAAACATTGAGAAACATTTTTCATGTCACAATGAAGTAAACGTGTGTATGTTGTTGATTCTTAAGTAGTGTGAACATCTGACATGAGTGTAACACAACATCATCACTTTGACGTGATAGCAGTCTTTTTTGTGTCTGTTGTGCTGACAAGTCAGAGTCAGACTCAGGTGAAGTGATCTTTGTTTATGTTTGTCTGTGTTACTGTGAGAACTTCAAAGACACACTGTGACTCTGGACTGCATAAAAGGTCTCGGGTTCACCTCTGTGGACAGTCTAGAGAACAGGTCGACAACATGGTGAGATCAATGTTTCCTGTGATTTGACTTCATGTGTTTTCTGACACTTCTCCCACTGACCTCCGACCTCTGCTCGCGCACAGAGCGCCAAGTTCTCTCTGGCGTGGCAGCGGGATCAGCTGATGCAGGAGCGGAAGAAGCAGGACGTGGCGAGGGAGCAGCTGGTGGACTACGCCAGGTCGCTGCAGACCTGCGACGTCAAGAACACGTGGCTGCAGAGCTCCAACGATAAAGTGTCGCGGAAGAATGCTGAGCGCAGCGTCATGGCCGCCATACAGGAGCAGGAGAGCGGCGTGGACGAGAGGAGGCGCAGGTGCGTGTGATGATGATGAAGATGGAAGTCTGAAGGCTCTCTTGTAACGTCACTCCTGTGCCATCAGACTGTGGCGCCTACTGCAGGAGGAGGTGAAGCTCCTGAAGGAGATGCACCTCCTCCTCCTGCAGGAGGCGCAGTTGTGTGTGATAATGATGATGATGAAGATGGTGATGATGATAGTGATGATGATGGTGATGGAAGTCTGAAGGCGCTCTTGTAACGTCACTCCTGTGCCATCAGACTGTGGCGCCTCCTGCAGGAGGAGGAGGTGCAGCTCCTGCAGGAGATACAGGTGACGAGCAACAAGGAGACACCTGAAGAAAGACAAGCACAGATGGCCGCCAGAGCCAAGACGCTGAGGGACAAACGAGAGACGGAGAGACAAAGACTAGTGACGGACAAACTTGACCAGAAGTTCAGGTAACTCGCGCGCACACACGCGCGCACTCCATCGATCACCAAGCTGTAGTACCTAAAACGGTCTGTGGGGGCTCTAGGGAGCAGTCTCAGGAGCTGAGGAACGACCAGAGTCGGCAGTTGGAGCAGCACGTCTGCGCAGACCGAGCAGGTCAGCTGCGCAGCCGGCACGAGCAGCTGGAGCGTCTGCGCCAGGAGGACGACATGTTCAACCGGCTGTGGGTCGCGGACGGGCGAGCCAAGGAGGAGCGAGAGAAGCAGAGGGAGAAGAAGGTCCAGCGGAGAGGACAGGAGCTGCTGAAGGAGCTGAAGATCCAGATGGAGGCGTCTGAGGAGCAGAGGCTGCGAGAGAAAGTGCTGAAGGAGGAGGAAGCCCAGCTGCTGGTGGGTCCCGTCGGTCCTTCTGACCACATGTAGACACTGATCCCTGTGTGTGTAGAAGGAGCAGCTGGAGGTGCACGAGCTGCAGAAGATGAGGGAGCAGCACCAGAAGCTGCAGCTGCAGCTGGGCAGGAGGCAGCAGCTGGACCAGAGTCTGCAGGCGAAGATGCAGCGAGCCAGGGAGGAGCAGGACGAGCTGCAGGCAGACCTGGGGGTCCTGAAGGTGCTGCTGGAGAAGGAGCGGCAGGAGGCGGCGGACAAGAAGGTGAGGGTTTGCAGTCACTCCGTCGTGCTCCTCTAAACAGCCGTGTGTGTTACAGGTCAAGCTGCGCAGCGAGCAGCTGCGCCACATCCAGTACGTGCAGGAGGAGCTGCAGAAGCAGAAGCTGACGGACGAGCAGGCGCAGCGGCTGCGGAACGAGCAGCTGCAGGAGGTCTACGAGCAGAGAGAGAAGCAGATCCAGCTGCAGAGAGACGCCCGACGACGCATGATGGAGGAGATCATGGAGACACGACGGGTGCAGATCTCCCAGAAACGTGAGAGCCAAACACATCTGATCCCAGGGGCCACATGGACTGAAGCTGTTCAAAGGGGTCAAGCAAATAGAAAGGAATCTACCTTAAAAAAGAGAAAAATGTCATTATGCCATAATATTTTATAACAAACTACAATTGTTTCGATTTATTATTATATAACATGTCATGTTTTAAAAGGATTTCTTCAATTTACCTGTTCTCCGTAAAACGAACAAACGGGACAAAAGTCCTATATAACCTTGTAGTATTATATGTTGAAATGAATGGTAAAAATAAATACAAAAGTTAGCGATAAGTTATCTTGAGGGCCACATCACATCTTCCTCGTGTGTGTGCAGTGCGTTTGAACAAGGAGCAGCAGCTGGAGCTCATCATGGAGCGAGAGGAGCTCAACTATCTGATCGAGGACATGAAGGTGGCTGAGGCTGAAGATCTGAAATTGTGAGTGTACATCAACGGTGTTAGTGTGTGTGTGTCCACGTGTTTGTGTAGGTTTACAACTGGATGCATGTGTTTACAGTCAGCGACAGATGAACGTGGAGAACAATCAGGAGCTGCACGAGCAGGTGCAGGAGCGGCAGCAGAAGAGGAGGCAGCAGGCTGTGGACAACATGAAGGAGGCGGAGCAGATGCTGATGCAGGAGTACCTGTACGACCTGAAGGAGGAGGAGGTCCTCAACAGGCCTCGCTTCACCGACGTCACTCTTCACCCGCTCAGGAGGGGCGCCGAGAAACCACCGGACCCGGACGAATAAAAGCGAGCCTCAACAGAACCAGCCTTACTTCTGGCGACTCAGATCAGGATCAGCTGCTCACATGTACTTTTATTAAAAAAAGCCTCGACATTCCAGTGTTTGTTTCTGACAACAGATCCAATCTGTCCATCATCTGCTGCACACAGTCCGACTCCCTGCCTCGCCTGGCCCGCCCAGAACCAGGACCAGCAGCGGGTCTGCAGACCCACAGAGATGTTGAGGTCCACTTTTATGACAGAACCAAAACTGCTGCTGCTCCCCTAGTCAGAACCTGAACCCTGATTTACTGTGACTCACCTGGTAATGAGTCACACATGTGGGTCACACACACACTATATCGCTTGCACACACTTGCTGAAGGAGACGCTGATGAAGGATGTTGTGTGTCATGTGATCAACTCTCGGACCTCGTAGCAGCAGCAATGTGGCTGAGGGGCGATGCGTGTGTGGGGGGGGTAGTGCAGGACCAGGGCCGGGGCCGGGAGCAGGGATCAGATCTTTAGGTTCTTCAGAGTCTCGGCTCTCTTTCTCAGAAGGTCTCCCACCTCCTGCAGCGACCGCAGGAAGCTGGTCTGGACTTTGTCCATCTCTGAGCTGATGAAGGACGCCTCGTCCTGTAGACACACGTCAGTCAGGTGATGACATCGTCAGGCTGTGCAGCTGCGCTCATGAACACATGGCAGAGGATACCTGTGTGTGTCCGTCCAGGCTTAAAGTGGACAGTTTGATGGACGTGATGTGGGTCTCCTGACCTCTGACCTGCTGCAGGGAATCCGTCAGCAGTTCCTGAAGACTGGAGGAGAGTTCCTGGAAAGCGGACAGCACCAGAGGCTGGGGACACAGACACACATGTTAGAGCAGAGGCGTGTGTGTACTCAAGAGCCTCAAGTGTTTTTGTGTGTGTGCGCATTTGTACCTGAGGTGCGTTTGTGCCCTTCTTCTTTTTCTTCTTCTTCTGTAAACTACTTTTCAAGGGTCTCAAGATTTTCGCACAATAACTGGCCGTCAACAACACGACACACAAACTCTGTGGAGGGAGAGAAGGTCATTTTTTTCTGCACATACATACACACACAAACACATGTGCACACACCTCCACAAAGAAGACCAGCGTCTCTAATAGACGTCGTCGGCTGATTAAAAAGTCGCCTTTCATCTCCAGAAAATCTCCTTCACTTTTCTTCAGCATCTCTGTCCAAACACACACAACACAGTGAGATAGATGTGCTGAAGTACAAGTCTAGTGTGTGTGTGTGTGTGTGTGTGTGTGTGTGTGTGTGTGTGTGTGTGTGTGTGTGTGTGTACTCACCTCGTAGTTGTGCTACTACAGATTTGAAAGTGTTGCATATTTGTGTTTGAAGTTCAGTTGATTCCTCTAAGAGACACAAAGATTTGAATGTTAGGACTAGTCACTTCACTGAGGTCAAAGGTCATCTATTGCACGGTCCTGTGTGAGTGAGTAATATAATATGTATAATACTGTATCAATATATATTTATATTTGGCTTTCAACTTATATTATACTTTTATCACTGTTCTTTTATAGTTTATATTTCAATAACGTGTTTATAAAACAGATCTATTCGATTTTTCTATTTATAATAACATGAAAACATTCACTGAATTTGTACCCTTTTGTGTTGCAATTAAACTTCATTACGGTCATTACAATCTCCGCAGCTAGAGGACAACAATAAAATATTGTCGATCCCGACAATGACTGAGGACAAGAGGATACAGTTGACTACAGCAGCTAATGTTTAGACATTTTTTGGTTTCAAAACATTAATGCAGTTACGATTTCATCAATAGTCATGTGGTCTGTAGATGTTGTAACACACGAGTCAAATACTCGACAATACTACAAATATATCGTAACATTGCCCCTGTATCGTGATTGGTGATACCTAAAACAGACACCTAATACAAGTGTGTGTGAGACTAGTTAAGATCTGGGGTGTCTGACCCAATCCGAGGGAGTCCAGGTCCTGCATGTTGACGGACAGCTGCAGAGCTGCGGCCTGACACTGGCAGCTGCCACACGACAATGCCAGGTCCATGCGTGTGCTGGGGGGGCCGAGGAAGGGGAACTGAAAGAGCAGCAGAACATCAGAATAGGCTTTACGTCACCAGATAATGGCAGACACACCTGTGCTTTTTTCTCCTGGGACGCCTGCAGGGTCTGGTCCAGCTGCTCCAGCAGCTTCCGGGCTGTCGAGCTCTTGTCCAGAACGCCATTCTCACCGGAGCCCTGTGTGGTCTGCGAGTGAGACGCCGGCGCCACCAGCGAGGCCAAGAGACGCAGCGTGAGCGAGCGAACCCTCAGCCAGATGATTTCGTCCTCCAGAGAGCGCAGAATCAGCTCCTCGTTTAGACGCCTGCAGGTCACATGACATGTCACTGAAGTCCCAGGGGTCACCTGAGCAGGTGTGTTGGTGACTCACTTGTCTTTAGGGTCCCAGCAGGTGAAGACCGTCAAGTCCCTGTTGTCCCTCAAAGTGTCCCAGCAGATGTCGTCTTCTTCCACACATAAACTCATCGACCTGATGCTCTCCTCCAGACTCATCACACTGACACACAAAGTGTTGTTAGTGTGTGTGTGTAAGTGTGCGTCATGAACGTGTGTGAATGTGTTCTCACATGTCGGCCTCCAGCATCAGGTCTAGCAACATTCTCTCGGTCCGTACTTGAGCAAAGTGCAGCGATTGGTTGAGTCGGTTTCTCAGAGAAATGAACTCTGGAATCTTCTCAAAGGCTCCGAACTTGTAGGCATGGATGATGTACTCCGAGGTCTGCAGAGTCATAAGAGAGGGTAAAGACAGCCGGCCGAAAAGATGGACTGGGACTCACGTCTTTCTGGTTGGAGTGGAAGAAGCGGAGGGAGAAGTTGTAGGACTGAGATGCGGCGGCGAACTGACCCAGAGACTCGGCGTAGCGGGTCACCAGAAACCTGCACACAAGGATTTAGTCCAACACTGACAGCAGAAGCTGAAGTACCAACAGAAGCTGGGTATCTGATAATGATCACCTAGGATTATAAAACATTACATAATGAAAAATTAATGACTTATAATAACTTGATTTAATGTATTTTTATTAACATTAACTGAATGAGACAAGACACAATTTAGTCTAGTTATTTTTAAACATCACAGCTTACGTCGTGACAAAACTTAAAGGGCAACAGTCTTGTTTTAAGTGACTCTTAAATAGATCTTGGACTATCTATCGATCTATTGTATTTGTAAAAAACTATTTTAATAAAGATATTTACATTAGAAAGTGCGCTTAAGCCTTGCCCACTAAAATGCTTGGTTTTTCTTTATTATTTTCCATTCTAGGCGTGTTTTGCAATGCCATGTTATTTAAGTTTTTGTTTTTATAGTTCAAAAGTTAAATCAAGATATATTCTTCCAACCAATTCATCCATCGATAATTGTATCTGGATCCATTATATGCTGGCCTGGACTATAGTGAAGGATTGTTATATGCTGATTTTTTTTATGTTGCGTTGGTAATAAAAATGACTTATAGAGTATTACCAAGAAAAATCACATACTGTATCCCTATCACAATATTGGTAGAAAAATAAAATTAGAATTTCTCTTCCCCTCAAATTGATTTGCCCATCCATTATCCATTCGTCAGATTTGATTTTCTTTAATTGGTAAAGAAAATAAATCATATTTAATCCCAGCACTAGAAAGAAAATGTTGGTTCTGACCCGATGGTGTCATGCTGCACATGTTTAGCATCCAGACTGGAGTAAAGGTCGACGGCAGGCTCAAAGGCTCCGAGGCAGCAGTAGAGCAGCAGCAGCAACAGCTTGAACTGGGCGTTTGAAGGACTTTTGCCTAGACCTTCTTGGAGAAGCCCTAGACACATCCACGCCATCTGCTGGTCACCTGAGAGACAGACTTCGCAGTTAGAACCACGACTGAACCATGATGGTGCCACAGAACCCACCAGTTTCCTTCCAGAGGTCGATGTACACGTGGGCTGCCATCAGACAGTAGCTGTCGGAGAACTGTAGCTCAGTCTTTAGGGCGCCGTCTCCTGGTAAGAGCACAGAGCAACATAGTGCTTCACATGACTGTTGTGTGTTAATTTCATCTGTGTGTCGTCGTCTTCCGTCCATAGACGTCAGTGTGTCGTCGTCTTCCGTCTATGGACGTCAGTGTGTCGTCATCTTCCGTCTATAGACGTCAGTGTGTTGTCATCTTCCGTCTATAGACGTCAGTGTCTCGTCATCTTCCGTCTATAGACGTCAGTGTGTCGTCATCTTCCGTCTATAGACGTCAGTGTCTCGTCATCTTCCGTCTATAGACGTCAGTGTGTCGTCGTCTTCCGTCTATGGACGTCAGTGTGTCGTCATCTTCCGTCTATGGACGTCAGTGTGTCGTCGTCTTCCGTCTATAGACGTCAGTGTGTCGTCGTCTTCCGTCTATAGACGTCAGTGTGTCGTCGTTTTCCGTCTATGGACGTCAGTGTGTCGTCATCTTCCGTCTATAGACGTCAGTGTGTCGTCATCTTCCGTCTATAGACGTCAGTGTGTCGTCATCTTCCGTCTATAGACGTCAGTGTGTCGTCGTCTTCCGTCTATAGACGTCAGTGTGTCGTCGTCTTCCGTCTATGGACGTCAGTGTGTCGTCATCTTCCGTCTATAGACGTCAGTGTGTCGTCGTTTTCCGTCTAAAGACGTCACTGTGTCGTCGTTTTTCATCTATAGACGTCACTATGTCGTCGTCTTTCGTCTATAGACGTCAGTGTGTCCTCGTCTTTTGTCTATAGACGTCAGTGTGTCCTCGTCTTTTGTCTATAGACGTCAGTGTGTACTCGTCTTTTGTCTATAGACGTCAGTGTGTTGTCGTCTTTCGTCTTAGGACGTCAGTGCATCGTCGTCTTCCGTCCATAGATGTCAGTGTGTAAGCGTCTTCCGTTGCCATCAGGTTGACTTAAAAATCAGGTCAACCAACAATTCAAGAACAGGTCAAAAGGTTAAATATATTCTAACCGAACTTTAGGCCATGGTGGTAGTGGGCCTTGAGCTCCACAATCAGCCGCAATTTCCCCTCCTGGTCCAGCAGGTGGTGTAACCCGAGCGCTCTGGTCAGCTGACACATACATAGGTGTCTCTGCAGGGCTTTTGTGTCAGCTGGGTACATGGACCCGTCACTTCCTTGCTCCTCCAGAGGTACCGCCTCACTGATTCGGTTGATGAACTGAAGAGGTGAAGGACACACGCCAGAGGTGAGCTGAGGGGATGGGTGGGGGGGGGGCACAGTATGCAGGGATCACCTGGACATGTTGGTCGACTGGGAGAAGGTGAAGGTACAACTGCAGGTCTGTGATGCAGCAAGGCTTGTCTCCAAACTTGCTGAAGTAATGAACCATCAACTCCAGAGGCTGGCCTGATGACACACAGAGTGGGGTTCAGTGGTTGAGGCAGACAAGGATGGAAAATGGTAGGGTTTGGAAATTACCCAGCATGCTCTCCTCTGCAGCCCCTCGTTCCCGCAGACGCTGGATCAACTCAAGCTGAGCCAGATATGGACCTCTAAGTACCCGAGACTCCTTCCTGGACTCACCCTCCACCCGCTCCTCCACAAACCTCACCACCTCCGACACTGTATGGTGGACCCAACCCTCTGAACAGCTGAGACACACAAACAATATATATATAAAATCTACACAAATATATACACATCTTGCACTCACTGTTCCCCTGTGTCGGGTGGAGACCACGACTGGTCGACGAGGTGGAAGAGCGAGTCGAAGAAGGAGGGGTAGAGCTGCCAGTCATCGGGGCTGCACACAGATATCAGTGGGTCAGACTGACAGGTATGAGGTGACAGACAGTTGGTGGGATGAACGATCTAACATATTCAAAATTGAAATGTCACCCTCACAACCTGATCTTTGACAGCTTTGACATTCACAACCATATATAAATATACAGTAAACATCAGAAAACATTATGACCAGCATGTGGTCACGAGACTTTCACTGCATGTTTTACTCTATTTATTTTAATTCTTAACTGATGTTTTCATCCTTGCATTAGATTTGTCGTTTTTGTAATATCTGCCAGTAAAAATGTGAAATGTTTTTCTAAAATGGTTCAGCCATAGTTGGGGGTTTTACTTGTTCAGCAGCAGACGGGCGGCGAGGGCGTTGCACTCAGGCCAGCGCTCCAGACGTCGATACATCTTCATACACTTGCTCTCTCGACTCTGCAGCTCACTGGTCAGCTTCTCTGAGGTCACACGACAGTCTTGACCTCTGACCCCACACATGCGAGCATTCAGACTCACCTCCCAGAGGACCCCGGACGACCTCCAGAGCCTCCACACACTTTCCCAGACGCTCCAGGATCATGAAGTAGAGCTGCACCTGCAAAGAGTCACATAAGGTTTTAGATTTAAGTACTTTGAGGAAACCTGGCTCACCAGTCAGAGAAGTTGTGGAGTTATTTTGGACCTCAGTTGCAGGTCAGGTGCTGCAGCACCCGCCGGCCTCACCTCAGCCTCCGCCTCGATCTTCTCCTCCTTCACCATCTTCTCCACCATCCTCTCCGCCAGAGGGAGGAACATTGTCTGGGCCAATTTGTCGTCCTGAGCAGAGATGGCCTGACAACACACACTCGTCATCAAAGCTGCTGACCACAACACAGGTCACATGACTCTACCTGCATCACAAGACTCATGACGGACCAGTAGTAGTACGGGTTCTTGGGCTTGATCTTGTACAGGGTCATTCCAGCCTGCAGATGAACACCAGACCAGCAAGATCAGTCACAGCACCTCCATCAATCCCATGATCACAACGCATCACCTCAACAAGTCACATACCCTCCACCAGTCACATTAGCTTCATCAGTCACATGATCACACATCACCTCTATCAGTCACATGACCACACATCATCTCCTTCACTCACATCACCTTCATCAGTCTCATAGTAGCATAGCAGACCCGACGATGAGTGTGATCACATGACCATGATGAGTGACAGGTCTCGACTTACCTGCTGCATCTTCTTGTACTCGCCCACACGTACGTAGGCCATGAACAGGTGAGTGTGGAAGTCCTCGCTTTGTGGAACCTTCTTCACTGCAGACTCGTACAGTTTGATGACCAGCTCAGCTGCAGAGGTAGGAGAAGGTCAAATGAACCGTTCATGTGACATGTGAGGATTATGGGAACATACGTCTGTGCATCTCTCTGTACAGGATGGTCAAAGCTTGTAGTGAGTTGTCATCTGTGGGCTCAAGCAAGGCCACCTCTTGTCCCAGGGTGAACGCCTCATCCTGTTTCCCGGTTCGCTGGAGTCCGATAGCTTTCAGGACCTGAAGGGACACAAAACAGGTGAGAGGCAGCAAGTGACGACACATGCGCTCAAGCTCAGGAACCAACCGGGCTTTTTTCTCAGACGTTCTTTTTAGTTTGGATGCTTTCAGAAGCAGACCTGCCAACTTTCCTGCATTAGGTGCAAAGACTATCTAAAGGAGAACATTTTCTTCCCTTATTTCCTCATTCTTAAAAATGAATAAACACTCAGGCATCCATTCAAAAATGTGACTCATCCACAGTAAAATGCTGAATTAAGTATTTTTTTTATTTGTAAAGTGCCTTTCCGCAGACCAGGGTCACAAAGCGCTTACAAAAACAACAAAACAATACACGATTAAAAATACAGACAAATTTGAAAAAGTAACGCAAAGAAGACAGTGGAAGAGAAATATGTTTATAATAAGCCAAACGATTTTGGCAGGAAACAAGGCAATTATGTGCAGCAACAACATGACTGCATCTTGTCAAAGTAAAGTCATCTGCTTCAGAAGAGATCTGTCCTAAGTTTACCATTACTGGATACTTGTACAAAATCTAACACTATAAAAAATCCACGATATTTCGTTTGGGTCAGGAAGTTTGAATGCCTGATGGACACCCTAGTGTGTGTCTGGGTATACATGGACACAAAAACAAATTGAATGAAGACAACGTGTGAATTCATCATCAAATGTTTCATTCAAACACAGGCTCATCCTTCCTCCTTCACATGTGTGCACGAACACAAACCTTGGCACAGTGCAGCTCCTTGTGCTTCTTCAGTAACTTGTCCGCCTGCTGAATCGCCATCTTGTTGTTGCCGTTGTCCAGGTAATCTGAGGAGACAACAGGATGTTATTCCCCTCACCTCACCTGCACACCTGTAGGTCTACGTGAGGATGCCCCGTGGAGGATACAGACTTAAAGTTGTGAACTGTGACCAGGTGTCAGGTATGTGTGAAACGACCTTTGGCCTCTAGGCGGATGTTGCAGTTGCTTGGTTACGAAATGATCATCCTTCCCTTGTTGTTGACAGTTTGAAGCAAGTATCAGTGGAGAAGAGCTTTGGAGAAGAGATTTTGAATGATGTTTTGGAACTGTGTCTGACAAGTTGTTGTGAGTTTTTTTACGGACCATCACAATGTCAAAACGTTGTGGAACTAAAACGGCGGTCCCAGCAGAACTCCTGCGAGCCTCGAGCTAGGCTAATAGCCAGCTACTCATAAGCTGCTTATATTGGACCGGAACCAGTGTTCACTATGTCAAAACGTGGGACTAGTTTAGTTATTACGGGTAAGCCAGTTACAGGCAGATTTTGCCATATTTCATGACAAATACGAAAACGTGGCAGCACGATGTTGGGATAGTGCTAGCCAACATGTTAGCATGCTACTTTGCTAACTGTCAAAAGAGAGGCTATAAAAGAAGGCAGCGAACAAAACTGGACCAAACATGGACACGGTACAGTCCGGACTCTCGCCTCCAACACAGGGGAATGCATGAAGCGAGGGTGAGGCCAGAGAGCCGCAACCGTCCGCCGAACACCGGCTTCGGTCAGGCCGAGTAAGGTGCACTGTCATCGGCCGCTGTAGGGAAGGGGGTTTCGGGACAGCTGCTGGAGTCGTTGTTCCACGTACATGTTGGTCAGGCTCCCAGAACCGCAACCGTAGACGAGCTCCAGATCGACAGACCCCGCGAGGCTCCTTACCGTATATGGGTCTCAGTCTCCGGTCGTTCGGGTCCTGCACATTTCCTCTGGCCGCCATGGTGGAGTTTACCTGCCGCGTCTGCGCATGCGCACGCACTGGCAACCCAAAGTCAGCGACAACCAGTCAACTTTGCATGCGCGCGAGCCCGCTGTGGAGTGGACGACTTTGGCCCCCGTGTGAATGTCACGAACACGCACCGGACCGGGGGTCACCCGGTGAGCAGATGCAGCAGGCAGCGCCACCTTCAGGGCCCGCTAGGTATAACCATCGGATGTGAGAAGTTGAGCTCGTACCAGGCGAGTCCGGTACCAGCGTGACCCTGGTTCTGAGATGAGCTCTTAACTTTGCATGTCGTTCCAGGCAAATAGGAACGACTTAACTTGGTCGTGAGCGAGTTTGAGTCACGAGGGTGAAGAAATGAATTAAATAAATCGAAGCCTTCGTTTGGAAAGTAAAATGTTCGCTGACGTCACACATGACAGCCGGACGCACTTTGACATGATTTTATTTCTACCTCACTGGTCAGATACATGTGGGTCTCAGTACATTACAAAATAACTACAGTCACACTGTCACTCACACCGCAGTCAGGAGAGCAAACATCTGATGAGACAAACTTTCTACATTCAACGATGCACGTGTGTGAATGTGGCCCCTGGACGTCCCTGCTGCTGCAGCCTTCAACTCTGGCTCGACGTCATCAGACCACGACACTGGTGCTGCTTGAACACCTGCAGGGGGCGCTGTGGGGCACTCTGTAAATGTCTGGATGAAGCTATCGAGCTTGCTGTAGTGGACGATCACTCCTGAGGGGGGCGCTGAAGGCTAACATGCAGAGCTGCTGTCTCCTTCCAGGCGTTGCCATGGAGATCAATTAAAACAACGTGCATCAGAAACAGTGATGAAATGGAGACAGAGGGGGGCGCTGGTGGGACAACAGACAGCCGCTAAAGTTAAAAACATTCTACGAGGGTCCGAGGCGACGCACCTGAAGATGCTAAAGTTTACTCCTCAGGTGTTTTCACGTTTGTGTGCAAAGATTTTTTTTTTTGTGTTTTGAAAATATTTTACGTACGAAAAAAAACCTTTAGTTTTTCAAGCCAGATCTGAGACTGGGTCGTTCGGTTCAGTACTGAAAACCTATCCGGTCAAACCCCACCCCGCCCAGATGAAGCATGTGAGACAGTCGTGGCGTCGTTGTGGCCCTTGTCCTTGTGGCGGTTGGTGTGTCTCTGATGACATCATCATGATGGGGTTTGGTTGGTTTGCCTCATTGCTCATGAGCAGCACTGGTGCCTCGGACCGGCCCGGTCTTGCGCAGCTGAGAATGACACGGAAAGTCAGACAACATGAGAAAACGGCTCAAACAGACCACAATGGGTTAAGATGTTAGCATTAGTGACGTGCTAGCATGAGTGGAAGTAGACAGACGTTAGCATGAGCAGGAAGAGACAGTTAAAAGTTAGCATGAGTGGAAGTAGACAGACGTTAGCATGAGAAGACCATTAGAGATTAGCATGAGCAGAAGTAGACAGTTAGAAGTTAGCATGAGTTGGTGTGAGCAGAAGTAGACAGTTAGAAGTTAGCATGAGCAGGGGTATACAGTTAGAAGTTAGCATGAGTTAGCATTAGCAGAAGTAGACAGTTAGAAGTTAGCATGAGTTGGTGTGAGCAGAAGTAGACAGTTAGAAGTTAGCATGAGCAGGGGTATACAGTTAGAAGTTAGCATGAGTTAACATTAGCAGAAGTAGACACCTAGAAGTTAGCATGAGCAGAAGTATACAGTTAGGAGTTAGCATGAGTTAGCATAAGCAGAAGTAGACTGCTAGAAGTTAGCATGAGTTAGCATTAGCAGAAGTAGACTTCTAGAAGTTAGCATGAGTTAGCATTAGCAGAAGAAGATCGCTAGAAGTTAGCATGAGTTAGCATTAGCAGAAGTAGACCGCTAGAAGTTAGCATGAGTAGGAGTAGACAGTTAGAAGTAAGCATGAGCAGACATTTAGAAATTAGCATTAGCAGAAGTAGACAATTAGACGCTAGTATTAGCAGGCAGAGAGAAGTTAGCATTTGCAGAAGTAGACAGTTAGAAGTTAACATGAGTTAGCAAGAGGAGATTTAGACGGGCATGAGCAGTGAGAAGTTAGCATGAGCCACAGACGGCAGTGAAACATGAACATGCAAAGCAGTAGATAGTGAGACTTTAGCATGATGAGGGTCCAACAGGTGGAACACGGTGAAGGCGATGAATGGAATGAAAACGTGAAAACGTTCTTCAGTCGATGCTAACGTTAGCTCAACATGACATGGCTACAGGTGTCAGATCTACAGAGTCTGAACCGTCAGGAGCTATGGACCGTCAGCATGGAGAGAAGAGTTGAAGACGAAGACAGAGAAGGCTCATGCAGCGCCGTCGCCTGTGGACACCAAAACTTACTACAGTCATGACGCCTACTCGTCTGTCGCAGAAGTTCCACGTACGTCACCTTTCTGTCGCATCTGATGTGAAATTTACCAACAACATTACATTACAGTTGTGCACATGTGTGTGTGTGCGTGTGTGTGTGTCACTCAGTGTGTTTACATGCAGATTGACTGGTCACAACACTGCTCACTGTCTGAGGTACAACATGGACGTGTAATAATGATTATAGAAATTAATTTAAAATTATTACTAGTGGTATAATTATATTTTATGCATGTTGTTATGCATAGTATATCTATGTTGGCATGAAGCTGGACTCACTGGTGAAAGAGAAGATCTCTGGAGAAACTAATGTCTCTGCCTCTGAACACTGTCTTTAGAGAGCAGAGAAGCAGATGGAGTGCACGAATGCTCCTCCCATGATGCAACACTAATAGACTCAGGGACTCATTCATTCCTCGGGCTATTAGATCAATTCTGAGTTCGGGGGCAGGAATGGAGTGAAAAGATTATTCTATGTTAATCTTTGTATCCTTTTCTGTGTGTTATTTTTCTTTAATCTTTGTTCTTTATACTTGCCATTTGTATTTTTGTTCTTTTTATTGAACTTTGTTCTTGTTTTTATTAATCTATTGTCTGTGTTGCTGTGTGCTGGAAACCAACTCCAAAGGAGATCTCCAGTTGGATTAATACCGTTTAACTATCCATTTATCCATCCATCCATCCATCCATCCATCCATCCATTTATCGAATTGGTAACTAATTTCCCTCCATTCTTAGTAAATGGGACGACAAAAAAGAATCCTTGAATTCTTTAACGTTCAGAATTGAGACCAGTCATGTCAGACACCCCTCACTCCTGCACATGTAACAGTACTGAGTGTGTGTTTGAGTGTGTGTGTGTGTGTGTGCGGGTGCATCACCTCCTCCAGCTCCTTCTGCGTCTCCTCCTCCATCCTCCTGATGTCCTCCATCGTCAAACCCACCCACTTGTCCACCCAGCAGAAGAGCTGACGGTGGAAGTTGGTGAAGATTCTCTTCTCTTGCTGCACAGATAGAACACCTTCATCAACACCAGTATCATCATCATCATCTTCGGGCTGCTGGTCCATCCTTAATGAAGTCCTCTGTGTCTCCATAGTGACTGGGCTAAATGACAGTCGACCAAATGTCACCAAGTGCTTTGAAAGGATTGTCCTGGTCCACATTAAAGGCAACATCGGCCTCACAGAGGATCATGTGGACCGGCAGAATGGTTCTCTCCGGCGGTCCACACAGCCCTCACACTCCTGGAGAATAAGACCCTCTACAGTATGGACTTCTCATCTGCTATGAACGCCATCACTCCGGACACCCTAAACAACTCGCCCTGAAACTGGGCACCTGACTTCCTGACTCATACAAGCTGTCAGAATCCATAACATCTCTGCTTCCATTCAAATTAATAATGACTATCCTCAGGGCTGTGTGCTGAGCCCCCTCCTGTTTACCCTGCTGATGAATGACTGCTTTGCTGAAGGCTGTGAAGTTTGCAGACGACACAACAGTGGTGGGATTCATCACTTACAACAATGAGTCAGATAAGGAGGTTCCTGACCGAGGGCTCTAAATTAGGGGTCCCCAAGCCTCGGGTCACTCGGTACCAGGCCACCAGCAGTGACTGGAATGCTTATGGACAGTTGGCTTTATTTGTCATTTTGTACTTGACAACAGAACTTAGGGAAAGGCAATAATTATCTAACTTAACTTATTAATGGTGCACACAGAACTCCAAACTCCCATGATGCATCCCTTCCCAATAACAAAGTTGATTGGTCACTACAATATTGATCAAATATTAACACGCGTAAAAAAGGAATTCGATCCGTTTTCATAATACAACGAACAAAATGATTTGTGTTTGATCGCTTCAAGTGTAGTCTACAAGTGTCACAGACGTTCTTGTGATACAACATCACATCAGTTTATATGAAACTGACGCTGAATCGAGCACGGCGCAGAAAAAGCTAGTTTCCCTTGTGTGATCACGTGATTGAAGCCATCACCTCGAAAAACTTGACGGGCAAACTTGACGGGCAGTTGTGCGACACTCACCCGGTGGATGAAGTTCTCCACTTTGGTCTGCAGGCCCCACCACCGGAACTTGACTGTGACCAGCTTGTACGCGCACATGTAGGGACAGTCGGACTTCAGCTCCCTCTGCAGGACCAGATCCGTCAGCCAGTGAGTCTCTCACAACACCTCTAGTCTCGTACCTTCCAGTCCGGGCCCAGAGGTCCTCTGCCGGTCTTGGCGGATTCAAACAAAGCCGGGTCTTCTTCTGGTTTATAGTCCTGCGAGAGAGGATCAATAGTCTTCAAAGAGCAAGAGGACCTTCTCTGGACACTTAACCTGCTCTCAGTGCCCTCTAGTGGCCACTTGAAAATCACTTCGGAGAAACTGAGCACTAATCTACGTCGGGGGTAGCAGGAGCAGATGGAGGTTCAGGTTAAGCCAGGCCAGTGCTGATCCACTTAAGTCATTATAGCACAGAAGCAGAAGAACAAACAGCACCTGCTTGAACGGCGCCACCAGGATTTGGCAGCGGACCAGAGTGTTCTGTGCTCAACTCTACGCAGTCACAGGTGTCGTGGAGCAGGAATTATGTCATCACAGCTGTGGTGACATCATGCCACGGTGCCAAACTCACCGCTGAAGCCACTTCCTCTCTGTTGGCGATGTCGATGGCAACCACCTCCACCTCCTTCCACGTCTGCTCGTCCAGGTCATGGACCTGAAACAACCACAGCTCAGTCAGGGCCGCTACACAACAACACAAGTGCTTGAATAACCAACACAACAACATCAAAAACTTTGTGTTGATGGATGATTGATTAGTGCAGCTACACAACAACACAACTGCTTAAATAAAGAACACAAAACATCAACTACTTTGTATTGATGGATGATTGACAATGCAGCTACACAACAACACAACTGTTATAACACAACAATATCAAAATACTTTGTGTTGATTCGACGTTAGACTACTGCAGCTACACAACAGTGTTATTATATGTGTACATCTATGCTCTGGTTACTGACAGAATTGTGCCAGTTGGGGGGAGCTAACCTAAAATGTATTTTCTTCCTCAGTGTTGACGAATGGCTGAGTTAGCGGTTTTAAAAAAAGGTCTACTGTTCTGTCCTCCATTGGCGAGTGTATTTTTACATCCTCTGATCCCATTAGAGAAATCAAAGTTGATACAAGCAACTAAACCCAGACTTTGTTCAACATGCATTCTGATAACAACAATATGATCAATCCAGTGATGTCACTGGGCGTTCACTCACGTTCTCGATAGTTCCCATGTCGGGTTTGTGCCACGTCTCGATCTTGATCATGAAGTCGTCCTTCATATACTCATTCTGATGAGAGAGGGAGAGAGCCGTAAAGGGGTCAGATCAGCTGATGACACAATGGAGGGATAGACTCAGTAGAACCCAGCACGGTGCTGCTCAGTGACGTCACGCCGGCGCTGAAGAAGAACACTCACCGTGACAACTGCGGAGAGAAAAGGGGGGTCAATCAATCACCGATGAGAGACAGTTATGAAGCCCATTAAAGGTCAAATGTCACTTACTGGTGCGACAGTATGGATAGGCGTTCCACGCTTTCTCATGGAACACTAGCGCCCCCTCTGGTGCGATCATCTTCACGTAACCTGGAACTTTACTGTGTGGGAGAAGGAGTCAGCTGAAGCCACAGCACCAGGAGGACCGTGGACCTCACCTCTTCAGGTGGTAGATCTTGTGTGTGTACTGTCCCTTCTCGCCATCCTTCTCGTACGGCTCGTTCTTCAGCACCTCGATACCTTCGCCGCCGCCCGTCTCGTTCTTGCTGGCTTCGGCCACCGAGTACAGCTGCCCCACCTGGTACTGTGGGACGGAGAGAGAGGCGTGTAAACACATGACACATTGAACCAGGGCTGGAACGTTTGAGCTGCACTAAACTATGACATGTTGATTGGGTCTCATTTCAGCCCAGCTGCTTCAATAAATGTTAGTGAGATTTAAATACTATTTAAGGGGTTCGGTTTAATGTCTATAACTAAACAACACCACAGTTGCTTTAGTTAAACTTTCTTTTTCCTGGATCCTATTTTTAAGTTTCATTATTAGTTAATGATCAAATTGTTTCGTCCCTGCTGGTTAGACGCAAACATTTACATTCTTGCTCTCAGAAACACTTGCTTTGACTCATACATTTTATTTTTATAATTAAATGTAACTTTTTGAATATTTGGCCCTAAAATGTCACTTTTTGCTTATGTGGTCATAATGTTTTCATACATCACTTTTGTGTGTTTATGTGGTGATATTTAAAGATCACTTTATATTTTAAATGTTTTCAGTATCTTCACATTTTCCACACGAAGGCAGAATGTTTCATCTTTACTCAGGAGAAGCAGGAGTGATGCTTAGTTTCAATCATTGTCATTGCGGATCAATTAATCGTTTTTCTATTTATAAGGGGATTTTTAAATTGTCATCTTGATTGAACTAGCCGTGAAAGGTAACGTGGGTAAACCAACCATTCTGGTTTTGTTACACCCGTTTCTAGACTGATCTCTGGTGCTGATTTGAAAGCGTTCAGGTGTGGTCAGTCATAAAAAAATTGATCATGCGTTTTCCACATGGTACATATTTTCATCAGTGGACTGAAGCTCTTGTTTTACATGTTTCTTTTTAGAAGATAGACAATTAAATATGGTGTTGTTTAAACGTTTTGCCCCATTTTTCTTATTTTTGTAAACATTAGTCACACTTTAATGTTTTGGAACACATTGTAATATCAGTCAAAACACAAGTGAACACAGAATGCTGTTTTTAAATGAAGGTTTTTATTATTAGGGAGGAAAGAAAATCCAAACCTACATGACTCTTCTAAAACAGCTCCAAGAAAGAAAAAATACTGCTGGTGGAAAAGTGCAACTCTCATCAAGTCTCATCTCAATTTAGCCAGAAAACTTTAATGATACCCAAGACCTTTTGGGAAAATACTCCGGTCTGATGAGACAAAAGTAACACCATTTCAGAGCGTGAGCATCATGCCAACATTCAATATGGTGGTCATAATGTGGCGATACCTGGAAGACTTGCTATTATAAACAGAACCATGAATTATGTGTCTTAGGTTTAGAAGAGTCATGCAGGTTTGGATTTTCCTTCTCCATTCATAATAGAAACCTTCATTTAAAACGTATATTCACATTTAATTGATTAATTGAAACATTCAAGTGTGACAAAAAATAAGAAATCAAGTAGAGGGCATTTTTCCACAACATGTGTATTCCTTGTTGTGGTTCTATCCGGACCATCTTCGGACCTCCGTCTGCTGGTTTTGGGGGGGGGTCAAACATTCATGGTAGTCTGAATCTTGGTCAACAACCATAGAGAACTTGAAGTGGGTCGTGACCCCAGGATGTCTTTGGAAGACATGAACCGATGGAGAAAATGGGAAAACCACTCAGTAAACCAGCCAAACATTAGCAAGTGTAGCGCCACCCGTCTGTTGGGATCTAAGCTGTGTGTGGAACTTCTTCACACCACGAGTGCCGTCGGGACTCACCTCTTCCACGGAGATGGGCAGCACCACACGGCTGGAAGACACACAAACGATGGTTAGTCAGAGCAACAACAACAACAACATAAACAACAAGAGCAGCATCAGTGAAGGACTCAGAGTTTAGAGCGAGACAGGGGGGTGAGACAGATGTTCAGTCAGTCAACTAGCATCAAGGGAGGACAGGTGAGTCCTCAGCTTCCACACGTCACTCACTGTCACGTCAGTATGACGTAACAGTTGATCTAACAACACGTCACCATGACAACATTGTAAAAAAAAACCAAATGTACATTTACAGACTAGTCCGTCCATCCTTCCAGCTGGAAACCAGTGCGAGCAGAGGGTCCAGCTGTGGACCAGGAGCTGGACCAGTTCACATATTGGTCTCTATGGCGTCTTTTCTGCGGGTTACAGGAGCGCAGAGGCGCGCCGGCTAACAGCTAACCGTTAGCTAGCTAGCTCCGCTGGTAAATCCGGGAGCGCTTTAATCTTCACACGGAAGCTGCACAAAAACGAGCCGCGGATCTGAGGTGGGTTCTCGGTTCCGCTCGCGTCAACGGTACCGATGACCAGCAGTGCACGGAGCAGCGCTTTGAACCCACAGACGAGCATAAGGACGCTAATTCCATCCTCCGTTAGCCGCCTGAAGACACCGGCGAGCCAGCCACCCTCAGCCGTGCTGCCCCCGCTGACCCCCCCCACACCCGGCGGACCACCGCGACAAGAGTCGCTGGGGGGGTTCGGCAACAGCTTGACGCGCCACGGACGAACCCGAACCAGAAAAGTAGAAGCAGTTTAACTCACTATTCCTTGATGAGGACCATCTTCGTCACCACGTCTGCGGCTGCGCACTGACGTCTCCTGACCGAGGAGCAACAAGTCGACCCCGCCCACCGGGTGGAGCACGATTGGCTGGCGGCGCGCGTCATCAGTGACGTACTTCTGGTTGCTGCAGAAAAGTTTTCAACCATATTTTCATTCTTATTGGATACATTTAACTTCTTTTTCTTACAAATCAAAATGAGCATTTCTTTAAGTTTGACAAAAATATTTTTTTAGATGTTTTAGCCACATTAGCTACTCAAAGCAATAAACGTTCGATTCAATTTGTAAACACATATTATTTATGTATAAGGGTTTCACCTGTTTGCATTACAGAGAAGAAAATTCCTGGTTGGTGGAACTCACTAAAAATGGCAATGAAGAACTCTGATATTTTTATATATATATATATATATATATATAAATAAATCAGTCAAGTTTACTTAAAATATAACCCTGTAGTGGGAAAATGTTTCTCATCAGTCATTCTGTGAATATACTGCACACATTAAATCGATAGAAGTGGTGATTGTAGCTCCACGTTGGAACTGTCTTTGGTCCTTCAGATCTTCATTGTTTGGTTTTGAAAAAAGAAAAACAGAGACCAAAACAACACATAATTTTGTTTTCAATGGTCTGCTTCCACACAACAATGATCTCAACGTTAGGTGGGTCAAACGATCAATCTCCCAGCTCTCCGATGGGTCTGCACGCCGGACACAGTGGCATGCCCGACAGCAGGTACTACAGGAAGGACACAGACACAGCACCATGAAGCATGAGCTACGTTTATTGTCGCTGAGGAAACAGGTTAACTGCGGCGTGCTACAACGCTCGGAAGCTTCGTCTGCGGCACCGACACAAAGTGGTCAGAAAAATGTACTGGCAGATATGTTCAGGTACGACTCCCGACCTGGTGTTCTGTAAGCAAAATAGTTTGTTCGTTCTGGAGTAAAGAGTTCACATTAGCGCGGCACATGACCGCGGCACGGGCGGCACGTCTCGGTGTGCTGCAGTTCCTCGTAACTCACTTGAGTAAATAAAAAAAAAAAGCACTTTTATCGTGGCAGAGTTACGGAGCAAAGGCGACCAAAGCTCTGAGAATTATCGGCCTTAGACCCCACTGGACAGACTCGTCTGTCAAGACTGCAAGAAACAAAGATGATGAAGGCAGAAGGGGAAGTTCTCAGACTAGACATGTCATTCGGCAAAATAAGCAAAGCGGGCACAGCTACTCTCCAGGGAAGGCCACTGGAACACTTCCTGTCAGCGACGAGGAAAGATGTCTGACAGGCCACGACGTTCATGTTGCTGTCCGTCCAGTTCCTTCTACAGATTGTTTCACAAACTTCAGTCAAGTCAAAAGACACTGGACAAGAACAGGTTCCCCATCAGGTGGTGGTGGAGATGGTGGTCTCTGGACACAGACTCTCTCATGCCGACAACTCATGTGATTTTGAAGTTTGAAGAGTTCTTCCTAAAGGCCGATATGAAGACGTGAGGCAGTGACGCGGTGACTCGCTGGAGTAAAGGCAACATTTTCCACAACAAAGATTTGGCAGCTGAACGTCAGAACTTGGGACAGGGAGTGATGCTGGATGCTGCAGGACTCGGACTACAACATGAAGCCTGAACATACGTTTCTCGTCAAGGCCGTTCCGGTGCCGGAGTGAAAAGAGGAAGTGGCGTTTAAAAAGTCGTCAAAATAAACAATAGTTTTGGCTCTTAGTGTTTCCATTGAGGAAAAACGCTCGTCTCACGGAGCAAGTGTCGGTACTTCTCCTGGTCTCATGGTCACAGTGGTTCAGATTTGGCCCGGGTGGGAGAAGGAGGGGAGCATGAAGTGGTGGAGGGACTCCAGGAGATGGAGGGAGTTGGAAGAGGAGCAGTAGGAGCATACGAAGGAGGAGCACGGAGGAAGATTCTTTCCTCCAGTAGCTTGTTGATCCACATATGTGGTAGGGTCCGGGTATCTTGGTTCTGGAGGACATGGGTCAGAGGATGAATAGATTAATTAAAAGTAAGCAACTAATTAGTGTCCGTTTTAGGGGTGTGTATTGTTAAGAATATGGCGATACGATTTGTATCACAATACAGGATCAACGATACGATATATTATGATACTGTAGGAACAAGGATATATTTGTAGTATTGTTGAGTACTTGACTCTGGTGTTGCAGAATTTACAGACCACATGACTCTTGACAAAGTCTTTACAGCTTTCATTCGTTTTGAAGCCAAAATATGTCCAAACATCAGAGTCAACTGTATCCTCTTGTCCTCAGTCGTCGGCAAAATCTTGCAGCGTTTGATTGTTCCTTTAGTTATGTAGGACATGATGACTGCCATCTAGCGGCCGTAAGTTTAATTGCAACAGAAAAATGAACAAAAGCCCTGAATATTTCCATTTTAAGTGTAAATTAATATATATATAAATAAATATTGCGAAAAAAAAATGTTGCGATGTTAGTTTATCAATATTTTCTTACACTTTTAGTCTATGTAGTGAACTTAGGTGAGTTATGTCCTTTTAAATAAACTGAAATGAACTGATTCATTGACAGTAACTAAAGTTTCTTTTTGGTTTGTTTGTTTAAATTTCTGTTTTTGTTGATTTTAAGTTTGGATAACAAACATGATTGATCTGGTGGCACATGGTTGAGTGTGTGTGTGTGTGTGTGTGTGTGTGTGTGTGTGTGTGTGTGTGTGTGTGTGTGTGTGTGTGTGTCTAACAGTCTAGGGGCAATATTTCTTCTGTGTTTACATGTGAAATATAATCGTACTTCTTGTTATCATGTTCTCTCAAATATATGTTCTTTCAACATACGTGTAAGTGTGTTTTTATCCATTTCTGGATGAATCTTCAGTCAGAGAGTATCAGCTGGTCACTAACCAGACACCTGAGTGGACTCACCTGGAATGAAAAGGTTTAACGGTCAATCTCATCTGAAGCTTTTCTGCTGCTGCATCAGACCGACATTCTCGTAGACCCTGGAGGACTCTTCCCTCATGCTGCACACAAGAACAAACAACATGTGACCGTGGAGAAAAGGAGGATGATGACAGTGATGAGGATGAAGGTGATGAGGACAGTGATGAGGATGCCAATGATGAACGAGACGAAGAGCAATACTGACTCGGTGCACGTGGGTGTGGGCAGTGGCGTGCACGGCGGCAGTGGACTTTGTTCTCCTCCAGTCAGGTCCAACAGAGAGTACTTGATGTTGGTGTACTCACGACCTTTGATCTTGCTCTTCTGCACTCAGATACAACATGTTAGTGAATGCGAGTGTGCATGCGTGAGAGTGCACGAGTGCGAGTGTGCACGTGTCACCTGCTCCTCCTCAATGCGTCGCTGCAGAGTCTCAATGTAGTGCTGGACAGCCATATAGATGAACCTGTACTGGGCCTCGGTCTGGACCATGCCTGACCTCTGGGAACGGACCATCTGGATGGTCTTCGGCACGTCGATGTCACAGTCCACACCTGCGACCACGTGAAGGGGTCAGACGCTGATATCATCAGAATGAGAGGGTAAACGTAAACTTCACCGACCTTTCTCTCTGATCACGTCGATCAGGATGTCGATGACGATGAAAGTTCCTGTCCTGCCGATGCCGGCGCTGAAGAACCAGAGCACACAGAGGATTCACCAGAGTGAACGACAGAGTGAAGAACAGAAATACTGGAGCCTGAAGGAGAAAGTCAAGGAAAGAGTGAAGGTTCTGAGCCAAGAGTGAGGGATTAAAGGACAGAGTGAAGGGTCAAGAGTGAAGGCTCAATGAGACAGAAGGAATGAATGAATGAAAGGAGATAATGAAGAGTTAGGTGATTAAAGGAAAGAGTTAAGAGTGAGAGATTAAAAGACTTAGTAAAAGGATAGAGTGAAGAGTTAAGAGATCAAGGATAGGGTTAAGAGTGAGAGATCAAAGGGTGAGCGATTAGAGTACAGAATGTGAGAGAGTAAAGAGTGACGGATTACAGACAGAATGAAGGGATAGAGTTAAGAGTGAGAGATTAAAGGGTGAGGGAATACAAATCTAGGTGAAAGAGAGAGTGAAGAGTGAGAGATTAAAGGGTGAGAGATTAAAGTACAGAATGTGAGAGAGTAAAGAGTGAGAGAATAAAAGTATTAATTAAGGGATAGAGTCAAGAGTGAGAGATTAAAGACAGAATGAAGGGATAGAGTGAATAGTGAGAGATTAAAGATAGAATGAAGGGAGAGGGTGAAGGGTGAGAGATTAAAGACAGAGTGAAGGGTGAGAGATTAAAAGACAGTAAAGGAGAAGGAGACTGAAAGACAGAGTGAAGGTGAGAGAGAACGAGAGAACAACCTGCAGTGTACGGCGATGGGTCCTGCGTCCAGGATGCTCTCTTGCTTCAGATTCACCTCCTCCAGGAAGTCCAGGACGCCGCCTGGGTCAGCAGGAACTCCATGATCGGGCCAAGCTCTGAAGTGGTACTGCCACACGGTCCGCTCCGTGTTCCCCTGAGACACAGCGCTGACACGTTAGGACCCCTGGTGACCACCCCTGACGTGAGCGTGGTGAAGAGGTTCTCCTGCAGACCCACCTGACCCACTTTGGACAGCTTGAGTTCCCTCAGGATGTAGTCGTGTGCCGACGTCTCCTTGACGTTGCGGACCCTCATGGCTCCGTACTCTTTCAGCGCCGACATTTCGGGCCAGTACTTTACACATTTGCTCTGCAACAGAAGAATTGATCAGTACCAGAGCGACACGTCTGTGGAGATCCAGTGTGCCGAACAGACCTTCCCTCGCTCCACCTCCTTGGTCGTCATGACGATGACTCTGGAGTTCTCCTGGAAGACCATCCTCCAGAAGTCGCTGATGGTGTTCTGCAGACAGCCCTGAGTGGCGATGTACGACTTCTTCAGCTTGGTGCCGGTCGACTTCTGGTCCAGCTCCGGCTGAGACACAAACACACACAATAAATGAGCCACTAGAAAAACAAACATAAACAACAATTTACAACACAAACAATTGTGTTGTTTTTTTTGCGTTTATCTCTTGTGAGTCAGGTTTCAAGATTGTGGTGTTTTCCGTGTAAAAGTGTGTGTTTGTGTGTGTCAGAGTGTGAGTCCTCAGGACGAGGTGCGTTACCATGATGGCAGATACTACCATGATGATATTGGCGTTGATGTAGTCGGCCCCGGGCTCATTTGGGTCGCCATCATTCAGCACCACACGCGAGTGGTCAACTGTGGGAGATGGGGAGAGAGTGGGTCAGCTGGTTCTGGTTGGTTTCGCACATGTGAAGGGGAAATGGTTCTCACAGGGCAGGATGTTCTTGTAGCGGTTCTTGTTCTTGTTCTCGGCCCGCTGACCTTCTTTGCGGCTGTAGAGCAGTTTACACTCCTGCTGCTGCAGCGTCTGTCGTCGCACACATGAGGTCACTCACGGGGTTCTGACGAACATT
This sequence comes from Callionymus lyra, assembly GCF_982586985.1. Lineage (NCBI taxonomy): Eukaryota > Metazoa > Chordata > Actinopteri > Syngnathiformes > Callionymidae > Callionymus > Callionymus lyra. Next base: position 11,322,827 of record NC_141822.1, read on the forward strand.
TGACGGACAACTTTAAACGCCCTCACCTCAAACTCCTCCCAGAAGCCCTGCTTGACCTTGTCGGTGGCCTCGGCCAGCTTGCTCAGCTCCCGCACGCGACTCTCGATCTCCGCAGCGTTGATGCGTGTAGTGTTGAGGGGCTGCGGAGGTCAGAGGTCAGACTGTCAAGAGACCGTCGGTCGCGTTGACATTCAGATTCCAGAACCTGTTTGAGCTGCAGAACCGTCCCCAACGTCTCCACCATCGGGTTCTTCTTGTAGTGTTCCACCAGGTCCGTCAGCGAGTCGAACTTCTCTCCCCCACCAACGTCGTATTTTTGATCCGCCTGCAACACAACACCGTTGAGGAGCAACTTACCCAACTCCTCCTCACCCAAAACTCCCCCTCATCAAAACTCTCGTTCTCCCCCCTCCAGACTCCTCAACAGCGACTGACCTGGCAGCGGATCATGACGTGAGTGACTTTAGGTTTGCTGTCCGTGGTGTCGGTCTTGTCGTCTCCGGTGCGGACCGACAGGACGAAGTCTCCCGGGTGACTCTGACTCTCTCTGACCAGGAAACTGCCATTCTTGCCTTTCTCCGTCAGCAGCTTCTCTGCCTCGCGGCCCGACAGGTGACCGTGGAACCACCTGCTCACACACACATGATGTCATCATCGCTGACCTGACCCACAACAGTCGGGACGGGCTCTGACCTCTCGGACGTGGGGTCGGCACAGTTGAGCGGGTACTTGAGCTCGATGACGTCGCCGTTCTTCTCCTTCAGCTGCCCGTGGTGCTCCATGTAGTACTGGACCAGCTCGGCCAGCGTGGCAAACTTTTCGCCCCCATACAGGTCGTAGTAGTCGCCCGTGTTCTGGATCTTGATGTGAGTCACGGCACCGTTCCTCCTGCACATACACAGACTTCAGCATTGCACGCAGCACAAAGAAGGAGGACGACCAGTGGAAGAAGGAAGAGAGACGAGAAGAAGGAGGATGACCAGGGGAAGAAGGAAGAGAGACGAGAAGAAGGAGGAGGACCAGTGGGAGAAGGAAGAGAGGCGAGAAGGAGGATGACCAGTGGAAGATGGAAGAGAAGAAGGAGGATGACCAACGGAAGAAGGAAGAGAGACGAGAAGAAGGAGGATGACCAGTGGAAGAAGAAAGAGAGACGAGAAGAAGGAGGATGACCAGTGGAAGAAGGAAAAGAGACGAGAAGAAGGAGGATGACCAGTGGAAGAAGGAAGAGAAGAAGGAGGATGACCAACGGAAGAAGGAAGAGAGACGAGAAGAAGGAGGATGACCAGTGGAAGAAGAAAGAGAGACGAGAAGGAGGAGGATGACCAGTGGAAGAAGGAAGAGAGACGAGAAGGAGGATGACCAGGGGAAGAAGGAAGAGAGACGAGAAGGAGGAGGATGACCAGTGGAAGAAGGAAGAGAGACGAGAAGGAGGATGACCAGGGGAAGAAGGAAGAGAGACGAGAAGAAGGAGGATGACCAGTAGAAGAAGGAAGAGAGACGAGAAGAAGGAGGATGACCAGGGGAAGAAGGAAGAGAGACAAGAAGAAGGAGGATGACCAGTAGAAGAAGGAAGAAAGACGAGAAGAAGGAGGATGACCAGTTGACAGTTGAAGAAGGAAGAGAGACGAGAAGAAGGAGGATGACCAGGGGAAGAAGGAAGAGAGACGAGAAGAAGGAGGACGACAAGGGGAAGAAGGAAGAGAGACGAGAAGAAGGAGGATGACCAGTGGAAGAAGGAAGAGAGACGAGAATAAAAGGAGGATAAGAAAGCAGAAGCTCACGCACCGCACTGACAGCGTGAAGTCTCCCGGGTTGCTCTTGCTGGGTCGGGCCAGAAAGCTGCCATCCACCCCCCGGGTCAGCAGGAGGTTCTCAGCCTCCACGCCGGTGATGTTCGGGTGGAACCACCTGAGAGAACGGAGGACAAACGTCTCAATGAAAGTTGGTGACAATGTTGCTCACACCAGACCTGCCTGAACCTCTCACAACCTCATGTTCACGTGAAAGAGAAAAAAACAACTTCAGATTTAGAATCAGTTCAGATGTTGGTTCAAAAGGTTCAGTAATGCTAACACGACTCGAACACACACTCTGACAACAGAGAGTCTTCGTGACTGCAGACAACAAAACGAAAAAAAGAGAAGATTCCACATCTGGATATACGTTATTTCAAGTCAGCACTTCTGGAGAAACAAACCTTTGAAACAGATCCAAGGTGAGGTTTTTTCCCAAAGTGTTGCTGCAACAACTTTATGTTCAACTAAAAAACGTGTATTTTAAACGATTGCAGAGAAACTAACATCTACTCTGCTCCAAGTTGCCGGCGAAGGCTAACGCTAATGCTAACAGTTCCTCTGTGGCCAGCGTTCAACCAGAACCTGTCAAACTTTTCGTGACCTTGCAGAACCAGTACCGTCAAACTGGGTCGGCTCGTTTGTGGCGGAGACGTTTTCAAAAGGCTCGGGTGTGTTTGGCTCTTACCTGCGAGATGTCATTTTTCAACCACTTCCGACGGCGCCCGACCGCTTTAGCTTCCGAACTAGCGCCTCGGCTAACGTTCCCGCTGCGATCACGAAACACCGAGAATCATCGGTTCAACGTCGAGGAATACGGGACGTGAGGCGGGGGGGGGATCGATGGGTCTGCAGCCCGGAGCGGTCAGTACAGGCCTCGGGCCCGGAGACTCCGCGGTCCAGTCGAACTCTGGACGTCACCAGACATGCGACGAGCAGAGACTGCGCAGATTTCACGTCCAGCTGAAGCTGAAGCGTCGACGCGAGGACCGGAGAAAAAGTCAAGATATTCTGCCCCGAGAAGAAACACTTTATTGTTCGGAACGTGAATGGAGACGAAGACAGACTGACTCTGAGCTTCACTGAAACACAAACAGTCGCTCGATTATGTTTAAAAAAAAACAAAAAAAAAACTTTTTTTACTTGAGCGCTTCAGACAATCTAGACAATGCTGGTTTACAAGTTTAAATATCTTAAACCACTATAAATATTTACTCGTGGCAAGAATAAACGAGAGCGAGTGAAATAGTGTTAGAAAGATGATAGGCGAGGGAGGGAGGATAGTGTTGTGTCGCTTCGAGTTTTGTCCCTCCTCGCTCGCCATACTCCTAAACCCGTACGTGGCAAAACTCGCGTCGTCCTCAACCATCACCGGCAAACCTGCGGTTCTACCGGTGCAACCGAACCGATCCTTCCCTCCACACGTCAGCGTTACTCGCTGTTGAACCCCCCCGCAGACATGTTGACCGTGTCGGAGTTGCTGGTCCTGGCGGCCGCGCTATCAGCCACCGCGTCCGGCTACTTCGTTAGCATCGACGCCCACGCCGAGGAGTGCTTCTACGAGCGGGTCAACTCCGGCACGAAGATGGGTCTGATGTTCGAGGTGGCCGAGGGCGGTTTCCTGGACATCGACGTGGAGGTGAGACCCCAGAAACCGACGGCGCCGGGGGAGTACTGTCACCGGCGGTGCTAACAGTCAGGGCCTCATGCTAATGCTAACCGGATCAACCCGTCCGTCCTTCCGTCAAACTTCATTTGTGTGTCTCACGTCATCTGACATGAAGTCACGCGTAAAATAATGATAAGTTAAACATCTAAAGATGGAATTTATGAATATTGAAGTGTAAAGGCTCGTGTTTATTAGCATGTTATCTCTGACATGCTAACGAATTAGCTCAAGTGACGAGTATACGTATTTAATGAATTAATATCCATGAAAGTTATAGACAAATGATCTCTTTAATCTCCTAAAGACTCGCAGGGATTTTTTTAATCCACTAAAGATGTTTTAAAAAAAAAAAATCAAGGTTCCATATGTTAGGCATGTTCGTAAACATTCACTTTAACTTCCTCTCTTCATCGACCATCGACTGGTGTTCCTGTGAAGTTCATAAACGTGTTTTTTCCATCCAGATCACAGGTCCTGATGGGAAGCAGATCTACAAAGGTGACCGGGAGTCGAGCGGCAAGTACTCTGTGGCGGCCCACATGGACGGAATCTACAAGTTCTGCTTCAGCAACAAGATGTCCACGATGACGCCGAAGATCGTCATGTTCACCATCGACATCGGGGAAGCGCCTAAAGGTCAAGACATGGAGACGGAAGGTAAACGTCAAATAGGGACACGAGAGAGAGGGGATGTGTAGTTGTTTTATTCTCTGATTTTGTTGTGGACTCTTCCCGGTGCAGGCAGAGACAGCTGGGATGGTAGGACCCGGAATGTTGTGACACGCGTGTCTCTAACGGTTTTCTGTGTCGTTCACACTAACAGTCGGAGGTCGTTTCTTGTTAGTTGTTTTTTTACAGACTTAAGTTCCACTTCTCGCTTGCGTCGAATGCATCACGATTAATCAAAAGTGGAGCAAACTACCTTCTCGCCACATTAACGCTTCGATATAAAGAGCCGGAGTCCAACATGAACCTAATGACTTTGTCGGTTTAGAGGAACTATGTTGCTGCACAACTGTCCCGACTCCATGAGTGGCAGGTCGGTGCATGTTGAGCAAGAGTATTGTCAGCAGAACGCTTGAAAATGGTCTTTTTGAGTCGATTAATGTTCCGTGTGTCTGTGGAGAGTGCATTTATATAAAAGTATATTAGGGGCCATCAGAATATTGCATGGTTAAATTTGAAAGAAGAAACTTTTTTTTAATTGAAAATGTTTTTTTGTTTGTTTTTAATGGATTAAATATTAATATTAACGATTTAATTCAATAATTTGTATATTGAAATTTTATATTTTTAATTATTCAATATAAACATCTATTTTCAAGTTTTTATAAAGAGTTTTAATGTTTCTAAATATTCTAATTATTTTTAAATTCATAGCCTTTTAAATTCAATATAAAATGTTGGCATAATAGTGCCACCATTAATGCTTGGAACTCTTTTGGTATTGTCTTGTACAGTAATACAGTTTACATTGAATTTAAAAGGATACAAATTAAAATATTGAATGTAGAACAAACTCTGTAAATCAAACTATGTAAAAACTATAATTCAAAAGAATAATTCAACCTTTTATTATGGAATTCAATTTAATAAAATGAAACATTTAAAACCAAAAAACATGAATTAAATTGTGTTTATATATATATATATATAAATATATATATATATATATATATTTTAAAAAAAAATCTCTTAAAAAACATTTCAATAAAAAAATCCTAAAAAAGTTTTAACATTTAAAATGTTAAATTAAACTATTCAGTATGTTTCTGGGAATGAGGTGAATGTTGACTGATAAGTGTTTGTTGCAGCTCACCAGAACAAACTGGAAGAGATGATCAACGAGCTGGCGGTTGCCATGACGGCGGTGAAGCATGAGCAGGAGTACATGGAGGTTCGGGAGAGGATCCATCGTGCCAGTAAGTGTCTGACAGGAAGTTGTAAAATTTAGCAGTGTGAAAGACTGTCCCTCATCTCTTCCCAGTCAATGACAACACCAACAGCCGGGTCGTCCTCTGGTCCTTCTTCGAGGCGCTGGTTCTCGTCGCCATGACGCTTGGACAGATCTACTATCTGAAGAGATTCTTTGAAGTCCGGCGAGTCGTCTAGTTGTTGTCGTGGAACACATGGACAGTTTCATAAATATGGCGCCAGATGGAAGTCAGAGTGGCGCCTCCTGGTGGTCGGATGATTTTGTTCAGTTTCCTTAGGTTTTTTTTTTTTTTTTTTTTTAAACTCACTGTGTTGGAGAATATTTCTGGGTTAGTCCATTTTTTTGATTGTAAACGGATCCTAATAAAAACAGACGGACACCGCACAAGCTTCGTCATCTGTGTCCCGATAGGAAGCGGCTTTTCCTCCAGGAAGTGTATTTGCTGCAGGGAAGTGACGAGCGGCCGTTTCATGACCCAAACACTTTTCAAACTCAACTGAAGACTCCATATTGAGCTGCTGTGCCTGGACAAGGGGGGGTGGGGGGGCTGTTGTCATGACTGCTGATCTGTTGAGGGGATTTTAAATTATCAAACGTTTGTTCAGATATTGACGTCACTCTGACGTGTGAACATGTTTCTCTTAATAAAGCTCACTTCCTGGACAACACGACTGTTCATCCTGTTTTAACACTATCGCCCCCTGCTGGACAATTATGTCACTAGACTGAGGCTCGAAGCTTGACGTCACAGTGAGGGGTCAGAGGTCAAGAAATATTAACTATTTTCACTACTAGCGCTCACACACACAGGTAAGAAAGAAACATTTATTAAAAAAGTCAGAATACTGTTTTCACACCGGAGACGACCCAAGGAGGGCAGGTCCTTCAGGTTCTAGCTGCTCACGTGGTTCGGACAGCAGTTCTGCTGCTGAGGTCCAGAAGTGAAGTACAAAAATAAGGCTGGTGATTTCAAGTACAGATGAAAGTGTGGGGCAGCTACACAGCAGCAGAGCCCTTCAATCTCTTCAGAGCACGGCGGGTGAAGACGAGCGCCCGGGTCACATGATCCAGGCGCTTCTCCAGGACTTCCTGTTGACCGCACACACCAGGTCAGTTCAATTATGAAACTTCTTAACGGGGGAAGTTGTGACCCAACTCACCTGATCTGATCTTCTCTGGGATCCAACTCGGGCTCCAGAACCGGTGACTTGATTTAAAGCTGCTTCAATCTGAAACCCAACAAAGTTGATGATGTCATCAAGTGTGTATACAAATGTCAGCAGCTGTGCTAGTTACTGATGTGTCACTCATCACCATGACGACACTGATGTGTCACTCATCACCATGACGACACCGATGTGCCAGTCACTCGTCAACATGACGACGCCATCTCACCTGCAGCTTCTCTTGTGTCAGCTCTTCACAGAGTTGCTGGGCCTGGGTCAGGTTCAAGGTACTGGTCTCATAAAACTCAGGACTTGCCAGATCCTGATGTTCTTCTGCAGGACTGTGGGGGGCGCCAGACTCCTGATGGTCTGTGCCTAGACATTGGGGGGCAGCACCAGGAAACAGGTGTGAAGAACCTCTTGAAGTTATTGGTCCACTGGACCTCCTATCTATCATGGTCTTAACCTCTGCCCAGAACCACCCTGATGTCAGAACCCCCTGGTCTCAGTATTTCCTTAAGTCTGTGCCTCATACACCAGAAGCTCAATTAAGAACCCCGTCACGCCAAAAACCCTTGTGTCAGTACCCTCTTCCCATCAGAACCTCCTCCATAGGTGTAGCTACAGTGCAGTGTGTGTGCGAGAGAGCGAGAGAGAGCGAGAGAGTGTGCGAGAGAGCGAGAGAGAGTGTGCGAGAGAGTGTGCGAGAGAGATTGCGAGAGAGAGAGAGTGTGCGAGAGAGAGTGCGAGAGAGAGAGTGTGCGAGAGAGTGTGCGAGAGAGTGTGCGAGAGAGAGAGAGTGTGCGAGAGAGAGCGAGAGAGAGTGTGCGAGAGAGAGAGTGTGCGAGAGAGAGAGAGAGAGAGAGAGAGAGAGAGAGTCGGTGCGCCACCTTGTGCTGAGCGGGTGAACTGGAGTCTCTTGCGGGGGCTGCAGTGCTGCGAGTTTCTCCGGTTCAGATGTGCGTCCGTCCTGCAGACACCACGGTCACACCAAGCCCGTCACTAAACCCCTCAGCCCGGCTCACCTGGTCAGGTGCTCCTCTCTGGGCATCATGTGACCAAAGGCGGTGGAGTAGTTGTCCGAAGGGCTGCGTTTGGGACTACTCCTGGACGAGCCTGGAGCCAGGAGAGTTTCTTTCTTCGCTGCAAAACAAATCACCATCATTGAGTCATGATCTTGATCATCAGGAGGAGGAGGTTGAGTGGACGTACAGGGAGTCGCCCAGAGGTTCCTCTGAGCTGAGGGAGGCAGAGATGATGACCTCTGACCTTCGGGGGAGAGACTGCGGCGAGCTCTGAGCAGAGCCGCGGCACTCTCTCTCCCCGACACGGACCCAGGTTTGACACGTTGGCCGACCCCCTCCCGGAAGTCTTTCTTTCTCTGGTCCAGTGGCGTCTTCTGCCGACCGCTGACCCCTGAATCACAGGTCATGTGGTCACAACATGTTGCTGCTGGTCCTGAACTAAGGTGGTTCTGGTTCTCACAGGGGGCATGGCTCTCTGTGGCTCTGGTCTCTTCCAACTGGACCAGGGCTCTCATCATGGGTGTCTGGCTCCTCCTGCTGGACTCCCACTGGTTCTGCTCGTGGCGCTGGGTCTGGACCTGCTCACACTCGGGCGGACTGGAACATCTGCAGAAGCACAACAGTGAGACCTCAGTCCTTCAGTGACCCACCTCAGCCGGACCCACCTCCAGATGTCTGCATCGGTTGGACTCTGCGCTCGACTTCCTGTTCCAGACGGACACGGCGAACTCCTATGAGTCACATCTGGTTCTGGCTGGACCCGCCTGGGTGACAGCAGCAGGTCGGGATGGTGTAACAGACTGATGGAGGATTGAAAATAATTATGTGCTGAACATTAACAACACATTCAAAACAACATGCGTAATAAGCCTTTGAACGGTCATGTGACCCAGACTTGATTGACAGGCGGGGGACTGACCCGGCGCCCGAGGGCTGAGTGGTGCGCTTCAGCGAGTGACGGGTCTGGGCCTGGTGCTGGTGGTCCATCTGCTTCATTTGAGTCTCCAGTTTGGAGACGGTTCTGGACACAGAAAAGAGTCAGAAGAAGTGACTCACTCACTATGACCCGGACTCTTGACTCACTTCTTCAGGTCCATGATCCTAATGTTGGCGTTGCCGAGTTTGTTTTCTGTGGACACCAACTGGTTCTGTTGACACACTAAAGGCAATTAGACGACCACCATCATCATCATCATCATCACCATCACTTTCATCACCATCTTCATCATCATCACTTTCATCACAACCACTATCATCATCATAACCGTAATCAATATCGTTATCATTACATTCATATCACCATCTTCATCATCATCATCATAACCGTAATCAATATCGTTATCATTACATTCATATCACCATCTTCATCATTATCATAACCGTAATCAATATCGTTATCATTACATTCATATCACCATCTTCATCATTATCATAACCGTAATCAATATCGTTATCATTACATTCATATCACCATCTTCATCATTATCATCAGCATCTTCATCATCATCACCACCATCACCATCTTCATCATCATCTTCACCATCATAATCATCATCACTTTAATCACAATCACTGTCATCATCATCATCATTACCGTAATCAATATCGTTATCATTACATTCACCAATTTCATCATCATCATCTTCTTCATCTTCATGTGTTGCGCAACAGTCCAGCTTCAGTACAGTGGTCCCTCACCATTCTGCATTTCAACTATTGATTTTACTTTTTTTGCACACAGAACTTCATATTGAAATATATTTTGTCTGCAGTCAGGACCAGCACATCACCATGACAAGGTGGCAAACTGATTTTTTAGAGCAGACCAAGAATTCAGAGGAGAATAGACAAGTTTGGCTCGATGCCGATGGATTTGTCTTTGTGTAAGAAACATTTTGACGCAGATTTTTTAGAAGTTGCCCAGAGAATTCAGCAGGAACTCGACTTTTAAGACACTCATGACCCATCGTAGATTTTGGGAATCCCTCTTGCTTTAGGAATGCGGGCATTTGACGTGACGTAAGCCGCTTTGCTTTTGTATTAGAAGTCTGAGACAATGCAAGTCCTTCACTCTCTTCTCCATAATCACATATTTATATCTCATCAGGTGTTTCCTGTTGTCGTGCTTGTCGACGTACGGGTGCGAGAGACTTAAAATTATTATCTTCAAAACTATTTAAATGACAGTCTATGTCAAACAGGATCAAGTTTGGTTGGCTGGGCGGCAAAGCATCATAGGAGCTTCTCAGGTCACCGTTACTGAGAGGGATGTTGAGTGTGATGGTACTTCATATGCACTGTGAAGTGAGCATGATCATTTTTTATTCAATTTTATATTATCAATCCAACAAAAGGATATTGCATGAGAAAATAAAGTGTAAATATTTTTAAAGTTTATTTTTTCAAGCATTGTAAAACTTATACAATGTAGTACCAGTAGTGTTGTGGCTGCCTGATTGATTTTATATCAATTTTGATTCAAAATAAAAAGATTTACTTTTATTTTGCTCTCGTCATCACTACCATCATATTTCCATCACCTTGAGTCCAGAGTGTTCCTTCGTCAGACTGTCATAGTCTCCCAACAGCTGAGGAAAGAGAGGAAGAGGAGGATGATGAAGAGCGAGAGGACAAAGAAGATGACAAGAATAAAGAGGACAAACAAGAGAGAGGCCTCCTTCACCTCCTTCAGCATCTTGTGCTCCTGCCCCCTCTGCACCAGCTTCTGGCCCGCCTCCTGGTTAGAGAGCCGTAACGCATCCTCCAGGTGCTGGACTCGAGTCGTCAGACGATTCATGACCGAGTCCTTCTCCTGCTCCGCCTGTCTGCTCTGATCGAGACGCTGTTGTAAGGACTCGATGGTTGCCGTGGCAATGGTGTGGCGCTGTGACCAGTCGGCCTGCTCGCAGAGACAGAATCAGGATTTGGACCGAGAGGTTGGGAGTGTGTGTTCCAGAAGCTTCTCCTGCAGAGCAACACACACCAGAGACTCCTTCAGGTGTCGGTTGGATTCCTCCAGGAGGTGGACTCGTTGGTTAGCCTCAGACACTCGTTCCTCCAGACGTCGACACCTGGAACACAACGACTTTTCACTCCAGGGTCAGAGGCAGCAGCGTCCAACAGCGGAGTTGAACATGTGAGCGGCTCCTCTGTCACACAGCAGATACGAGTCGTTCCACCTTTGTGATGTCACATTACGTCGATCTAAAGCAGAGTCTGTGACATCATCCAGTCTCCAGCTGTGACTCACAAAGGAGAAAAGATTCTGATTTTTGAGTTTGGAGACTTCTGTGCTTCATTCACTCAGCACCAGAGGTCGACCAGTGACACCTGAGCTCAACATTGAACACTAGGAGTGTAAGAAAATATAGATACATGTAATATCAATATTAATTGTAAGCGCTGTACTTTTGTTTGTTTTTGTCCTCAATTTTTTGTGTAAATTCAACTTCCAGCCCCCAAAGGGCAGCAGTCATTACGTCCACTGGTGATGACCGAGGACGAGAGGATACAGTCGACTCCAAGAGCGTTTAAAGCTGATGTTTGGACATATATTGGTTTCAAAACATTTACGACTTCATCAAGAGTCATGTGGTCTGTGAATTCTGCAACACCAGAGTCAAGTACTTGACAATACTACAAATATATCCTCGTTACTACAGTATCACTATGTATTGTATCAGCAGATTCTGGCCAATACTCAGCCATACAGAACACACACCTGTCCGTCAGCAGCTGGTTTCTTTGATCCAGGTCTTCAGGCAAGCGCTGCAGTTGGTCTCTCAGGGTTCTGATCTCGGACTCGTAGTAGGCTCTGAGGTCGTTGACGTGCCGGGCATGTTTGTCCCGCAGGTTCTGTCTCAGACTGAGAACCACAGACACAAACATGTAAGACAGACAAGCTACAACCAAACCTTCATCGACTCACAGAGAGAGAACCACTGGATCCACAGACGGTGTCAAACCACAGGCCGGAGCGTTCTTCTCTGTGCTGCTATTCCTGGGTTTCTCGGTTGTTCTGATTAATCTGGGATGGTTCTGGTCCTGGGAGGAATCAAGCTCCTGGAGCTGGAGAGGGCCTGCTACAGACTCGCTGGAGACCTCAGAGTTGCAGTCGGTGTCCACCTGATTCAGACCGGACTCCACCATGCTGTCCGGCGTGACGGATGGTACCGGTCCGGTTCGGGTCGGGGCTGTAAAGGACGGGCTACCAAAGTGTGAAGGAGAGGTGAAGCCCGAGGTCCGGTCCGAGTGCCGTGTGCTGGCTGCCGGACCCAACACCTGAAACAAAAAGTTAGATTCAGAATTATAGCCAATGAGCAGGTCTCGTTTAAAGGGCTGAAGGGGGCTGGACCTGCAGAGACAATAGACTGGACCGTACAGAACAGTCTCCTTCTGCTCTCTGCTTGTTCTGGTAGATCTCTCGAAGGGAAAGACCAGGTTCCTGCAGAGGAAACACACAAAAGGTTCTGTCCCGCCAACAATCCACACCAGCTAAGGAGCACATGTCGCAACTAACCATAGTCAAGGTCGCCTCCTGCAGGCGAAGATGGGCGTTGCGGTCCAAGCTGTCCGGGAGAGGACGGTACAGGTCGTCTTCGTGCAGGTGCCAATAGGTGAGTCCTGGTCCCAGTACAAAAGAGAAAACAGCTCCAGGTCTTGCCTCGACAGTGTAAAGTCCTGCCTCCTCCCACTCACCTGAAGAGTCTGAAGCAGCACTGCTGCACCTCAGACGGGCGACGGGTTCAGCCTGCATGTCCTGGCTCTGGTCTGGGACTTTCACCCTTGTGGACCTCAGTCTCTGTCTCTGGGACCAGGATGTCAAGGTTTGCCTGGTGTTGTTAACGACAGACCTTCTGTGCGGTCTCAGTCCCAGCTGAACATCCTCCACCGTGCTGATCACGTCCTGGACCAGGGGTCCTACTGTCCTGTCCTGGTAGGACCACTGATGTTCTCTCCTCTCTGGACCAGTTCCTCCGTGCTTTCCTGGTGACCCGGCAGCTTCGTGGCCGGTCTCCCATGCCGACATAGTCCCATACCCACTACTGAGTGTGGCCGATGTTGGTTCCCCCGGGAGGTTTTGGGTGAAGACGGTCCTATCAGTGGAGGTCAAGAGGTCTTCTTTTGGTGAGTGAGGAGACCATTTGGTGACGGAGGAGGGGGAGACTTCTGGGTGACGGTTCTGAAGCTGAACCAGGGCTTTGATTTCATCCTGGATCAGCTGAGAGAAGTCAACACAAGTTTCACTTGTTACCATTACAACACTGTTGTGTCAATCACACACGTTACCATGACGACACCGATGTGTCACTCACACACTAAACACCATGAAGACAATGATGTGTCACTCACACAATCATTACCATGACAACACTGTCGTTACTCACAAATTCATCTCCATGACGACACTGTCGTTACTCACAAATTCATCACCATGACGACACTGTTGTGTCACTCAAACACTAGTCACCATGACGACACTGCATCACTCAAACACTAGTCACCATGACAACACTGATGTTTCACTTACATACTAGTCACCATAACAACCCGATGTGTCACTCACACATTCGTTACCATGACAACACTGATGTGTCATGGAAATGTTTTTTTGCATGACACTGTTGCGTCACTCAGACACTAGTCACCATGGCGACACTGATGTGTCACTCACAAACTAGTCCCCATTGACAACCGGATGCATCACTCACAAAATGGTCACCATGCCAACCCGATGTGTCACTGACAAATTCATCGCCATGGGGACACTAATGTGTTGCGCAAAAAACATTTTGTTCACTCCACCATGCGACACTCACCTGGATGTGACTCTGGTACTGCTGCTGCTGGCCCAGTATCTGGTCCTGGTACTGCTTCTCCACCAGCTGGAACAGATGTAGCCAGCGACCCTGAGAGTAGAAGACTAGATGTTGGTGTCGGTCCAGAGTCTGGCCCACAGAGCCGGTCTCACCTCACAGTCCTTCCACATCTCTGGGTCGGTCTCTCCGCTGCTCTGGATCTCCTGCACGAGCGCTCTGAGGGTCTCCAGCGAGCTCGGGATGATGAACGGGAGGTTCTTGCCTTTGTGGACGCACACACTCCTGCAAGCACACGACACACAGTCACACACCTTCGCCCTCCTCCTCCTCCTCATGCCTGCGGACCTCATCTTGTCGCCCGCGGTGATGTCATCAGGTCCTCCGAGTCGTGCCGTGGTGCTCCTGTCTTCTGGAGACGTCCCCTCCGACGACACCAGAGACGCGTCGCTCCCCTTGTGGCCCACGCTGTCCCCATGACAGTGGCTCAGAGCCGCGGAGCTGGACACGTCCTCGGACACGCTGTCGTCCGTGGACATGTTTCACGGGCCGGGAGAGCAAAGGACGCCTGGAAAGCTGGACAAATAGAGAGGTCTCACCAATCAATGACCAGATCCTAACATCTGCAGCAGATGACCAAACGCTCATGGCTGGATGAACCTTCATCACTCATGTTGGACAGCGCCACCTCGCGGCAGGTAGACAACTGTCACTGCAGCGAAATAATGATGAACAAATGAATGTTATCCTCGTGACGTCAGCAGACGTCATGCAAAGTTTCGAAGCCTTTAAATCCGAAACGAAGAAGCTCAAAAACATCTACTTCGTGTTGAGTTGTCATCACCTGGTCGTCCCGATAGAAGAGATAAGACGGAAGAGGAGAAGATAGTTGTTTATCATCAGTAGCAACAATTCACTCAGTCAGGAAGTTACACTGCTAACATGTTAGCTTCTACTCTTTAGCGCCAAAACACTAACTACCGGAACCACGGGCACAGAATTGACATGGCGGTTCCGACGACAGGAGACCAGACGTGTAACCCTGCAGTCCTCCAGAGGTGTCACCAGCAGCGGTGCAGCGGTTAGAAGGAACGTACCAGAGTCTTCGCTGCTTCCTGGCAGCCATGTTGCTCCTGAGCAGACGAACTGCGCGGTGAACCGCCGCACCATCCTCGGCATCCGATTGGTCGAAGGAGTCCAAAAATACCCAGCAGTGATTGGCTGATGTGAATACGTTTAACAACAACAGTTATGATTTATTTTTTCTCCAGATGAAGAAGTGAAGGAAGGATGGTCAAGGGGTGAAGTGCAGGTTGTGAGAATTTAACATTATCAATAACATTGAGTCACAACCCTGACATGTGCTCAGGACAACTTTCACAAACTAAACTATCTTCAGATGGAGTTATACGGGGAAATATCTGCTTGCAATTCATGTGATAGGATGAAGAGAACAGATGTCTTAACTGTTCAATGAGACATGGACCAACGGTGGGCTTTTAACTGACCATCTATGCTATTATACTTATGTTATTATGTATTATTATACTTTTTAGATTGTATCATCTTGTTCTTTCTCTTTATTTCTCTTTGTGCTTGTTCTTATTTTATTTTGATTTTTTTTTTTAATGAAAAATTGCTGTATTTGCTGTGGCTATTGGAAAAAAACAATTTCCCGAAGGAGACCTTCTGAGGGATCAATAAAGTTCTACCTTACCTTACCTTACCCTTTCTTTGGTACCTTGCTCGTGTAAGCCTTTTACCTGACTTTTGCACATTTTAATTAACGAACATTCTCTCTTAAAATTATTCCTGTGTCTTTCTTACCAGCACCGATGCCTCTGAAACATACAAGAGTGGTTTCAACAGAACAGGAAAAAAAGAAGGTGATGAAAATCCAGAAGTAAAGAAACTCTGAATACAAGATGAAATCACAGGAGGAACGGAACCCACGACCTCGGGAGTGTTAAAAATACACTTTATTTTGCAGTAACAAAAACATACAAAGACGTTTGTGTACCAAAACAACCAGTTGTCAATCACTCATTAGCCCCTCCCCTCACATGCGCCCCCATGCAGAACCCCAAAAGTTGAACATCAAGTCCTCCGTGTTTTTCCGCGCTCCCCCCCGATAGGTGACCTAGTGAGGTCAGCACACCGGGACAGGGGTTGGAGGTTAGGAACGAGCGTTCCTCTCCGTCTCCGCCAAACATTCACGTACCAGCCCACGAGCGTGGATGATTCCTGCACACACGGTTAAGATGGCGTTAACAGGATGTCATGGGTCTCTTTTCAGCCAATCGTACCTCGCTTGAGTCGCTCCATCGCACTTTTGCTGCCTGCATACGTCGGCCTGATCTCCTTCCCGAGCTCCTCGATGATGGACAGCAGCTCTGAGTACTTGTTCTGAGGCACTTGACTTCCCGAGGAGCCCTGATGGAGAGAGAGGAGGTGCAGAGTTAACAGAGTTGATGTGTGGACAGAGGAGAAGGGTCAACCAAACAGAGGGAGATTTAAATAGTTGAGATGAGGAGCCAAAGCAACAGAGAATGAAGAGGAGAGTCGACGGAGAGGATGAAGAAAAGAGTAGATAGAGAGGTGAATAGGAAGAGTTGACTGAAAAAAGGAAGATAAGGAGACTAGTCGATGACGGGGTGGAGAAGTGTAGACAGAGGAGGATGAGGAAATAAGTCGAAGGAGAAGATGAGAAGAGTGAAGAGAGAGGATGAGAAGAGTTGACGTAGAGGTGGAGAAGGGTCCACGGAAAGGAGGCAAATGAGAAGATAAGAGTTGTTGGAGAGGTGAAGAATAGACAGAGGGGAGGGGGATGAGGGGAAGAATTGATGGAGAGGAGAAGAGTTGATGGAGAGGAGGATAAGAGTTGATGGAGAGGGGGAGGAGAGTTGATGGAGAGGAGGAGAAGAGTTGATGGAGAGGAGAAGAGTGGATGGAGAGGAGGAGAGTTGATGGAGAGGAGGAGGAGAGTTGATGGAGAGGAGGGGGAGAGTTGATGGAGAGCAGGAGAAGAGTTGATGGAGAGCAGGACAAGAGTTGATGGAGAGGAGGAGAGTTGATGGAGATGAGGAGGAGAGTTGATGGAGAGGAGGAGAAGAGTTGATGGAGAGGAGGAGAGTTGATGGAGAGCAGGAGAAGAGTTGATGGAGAAGAGAAGAGTTGATGGAGAGGAGGAGAGTTGATGGAGAGGAGAAGAGTTAATGGAGAGGAGGAGAGTTGATGGAGATGAGGGGAAGAGTTGATGGAGAGGAGGAGAAGGGTTGATAGAGAGGAGGAGAAGAGTTGATGGAGAGGAGGAGCAGAGTTGATGGAGAGGAGGAGAGTTGATGGAGAGCAGGAGAAGAGTTAATGGAGAAGAGAAGAGTTGATGGAGAGAAGGAGAGTTGATGGAGAGGAGGAGGAGGGTTGATGAGAGGAGGATAAGAGTTGATGGAGAGGAGGAGGATAGTTGATGGAGAGGAGGAGAAGAGTCAATGGAGAGGAGGAGAAGAGTTGATGGAGAGGAGAAGAGTTGATGGAGAGGAGGAGGAGAGTTGATGGAGACGAGGAGAAGAGTTGATGGAGAGGAGGAGGAGAGTTGATGGAGAGGAGGAGGAGAGTTGATGGGGAGCGGAGGAGGAGAGTTGATGGGGAGCAGGAGAAGATTTGATGGAGAGGAGGAGAAGAGTTGATGGAGAGGAGGAGAGAAGTCGATGGAGAGGAAGAGAAGAGTCAATGGAGAGGAGGAGAAGAGTTGATGGAGAGGAGGAGGAGAGTTGATGGGGAGAGGAGGAGGAGAGTTGATGGGGAGCAGGAGAAGAGTTGATGGAGAGGAGGAGGAGGTTGATGGAGAGGAGGAGAAGAGTCGATGGAGAGGAGAAGAGTTGATGGAGAGGTGAAGAGTTGATGGAGAGGAGGAGGAGAGTTGATGGAGAGGAGGAGGAGAGTTGATGGGGAGCGGAGGAGGAGAGTTGATGGGGAGCAGGAGAAGATTTGATGGAGAGGAGGAGGAGATTTGATGGAGAGGAGGAGAAGAGTCGATGGAGAGGAGGAGAAGAGTCGATGGAGAGGAGGAGAAGAGTTGATGGAGAGGAGGAGGAGAGTTGATGGGGAGAGGAGGAGAGTTGATGGGGAGCAGGAGAAGAGTTGATGGAGAGGAGGAGGAGGTTGATGGAGAGGAGAAGAGTCGATGGAGAGGAGGAGAAGAGTCGATGGAGAGGAGGAGAAGAGTTGATGGAGAGGAGGAGGAGAGTTGATGGACAGGAGGAGGAGAGTTGATGGGGAGCAGGAAAAGAGTTAATGGAGAGGAGAAGGAGAAGAGTTGATGGAGAGGAGAAGAGTTGATGGAGAGGAGGAGGAGAGTTGATGGAGAGCAGGAGAAGCACAAATGTAGAGACGAGTTATGTGGAGCAGACTAACCAGGGAGAATCCCAGGGACGGGGGTCCGTCGTCGCTTAGTCGGGGGCGATATGACTGTAGTGAGAAGGAAAGAGCTCCACCTGCTGGAGGAAAATCAGAACACTAAGAATCTTCATCATCACTGTCATAACACGTTCATAACAGCCTCTCATCTGTTGCCGGTTCGTGGCACCAGGAACCGAAGTCCAGTCCAGGACGACTCTGGGTCACAGTAGAGTCCCGGCAACAGACGAGTCCGGGTCGCGAGAGTCGCGGATGAACGGATGAAATCGCTTTGTTTACGTGTACGTTTGGCGAGCCCGTAAACAAAGAGCGCGCACTTCATTGGTCCGCCGCCAGGTGTCCTCCCGCGTGTCGGCGGCAGATCAATCAGCGGTTCCGCGGGTGAAATATAGGGAGAACGGAACCAGAACCAGGTGCGTAAGACAACCGACCCGGTTGGTGTGTAGTTTCTACCGGATTCGAGCGGACCGGGATCTGGGTTTGACCCGCCACTGATCCGTCTCCCCGCGCGAGTCATGGCGGACCTGAGTTAGCTTAGCGGCCCGGGTCTGACCCGGGACAAGTGTACAAAGCGACGGCGCGTTCCCCCCCCAGGTCGCCCCGAACCTCTATTGTGTGAACACGGCGGCTGGTGGGTCGGAACCGACACGCTGTTGTGAGCTCACCCTGGTTTCCTGGCGCTCCCGGGACCAGCTGGTGCAGGTTCGGTTGGAAGTACGTTCCCAGAGACATCACGAACCTCCGGAGCCCAGATCCGTCTGACTCGTATGACTTTCGTCTGCTCCAAGGGGCGACACGTCACTGTCCCGACACTAGAACCGAACCGGACTCCCGTGCATCCATTTTCGTCTCAGCTCGGAGCTTTTCGCGGCACTTTCACGTCTGGACGCGCTCGTGACCAACAATTCCGTCTTTGTCACGGAGAAGCGCGTTTGAACGGGAACGACGTCACAACTGCGTCACGACCCGGGCGACTCGAGTTTCCACTAAGATCCACATTCTGCCCGTCATGGCTTCCATCAGTCGTTTATAGAGCACGAGACCAGGAGGGGAACTGGTGTTGGATTTGACGTCCAATATCAATTTAAGAACCGATTTAATTAAATAAAACATTAAAAACGGATGTTTAATCCAGTCAGTGTGTTTTGATTGACAGCTCTTAAAGCAGTGAAAACAGAGACATTGAACCCATTATCAGGGCCTCAGTTAAACCGTCACCAGGGCAACCGGTTCCGAGTCCAGAAGAACACAACAGTCGGCGTAAGAAGCAACAAAGTTTTATTGAGCGTTCAGGTTGAGCCTGCAAGTCAGTCGGGTCAAACAGAATTTCTCACATAACTAAAAGTATATTTCTGACCGACCAGAGCAGGACCCAAGTTCTTTTTCAACCAGGTTGAACGAGGACACCGAACCCTACGTCACAGTTTGTCTGCACATGGACCTCGACAGAATCAGGACCAAAAGCTGACACAGAGACACTATTTACATCAAAATTCTGATTACTGTAGTGCGACGGCCGACGGTTTGGTCCGAGCACTGCAGGTCTTGATGTTCATGTTTCATGCAGGAGTGACCAGAACGAGGTCATCGGGCTTGCCGGTTCTGACCCATATGATCCGGCACTGAAGGCACATTTGGAAAACTCCAGAGGACAATCCAGAAGATGAATGTTCATGCAGACATGAGGACGACATTGGTTCTGATGTCAGCTGGGGTCGGTTTGTGGTGCCGGAGGGCAGGTGATGGTTTTGGGTCGTCTTCTCAAATCTTTGGCTCCAAGTGTCAGAACACTGATGCCGACATCTCTCAACACTCCGCCGGACCTTCAGACCCATGGGTCAGTGGCGGGACAGGCGGTCCCTGACGTCGCAGGCAGCCAGGTCTGTGGTCAACCGTGGCGCCCCTCACCGACTATGTGGCTGTGTGGCTGAAACTCTGTGGGTGAAGCTGCAGTCGTTTCTGCTGCTCCTGCACTGCCAGCTGCTGGTTCTGATCCGACGTGGACAGTTTGTTGATGAGCAGAGACACGCAGTTGGCCGGGATGATCAGACCTATCGGAACCAGAAGCGAGTGTCAGAAGGAGAGACTTCTAAATGCTAAGGCAAGCGAAATGCTAAACTTACCGACGATCCTCTGCCCGTCTTCGGTCCTAAGACGAACAATCTGGACCTTCACATTGGTCCCGCTGACCGGAGTCAGAACTTCCTCCAGCTCGTTCCAGACGCTTAGAACAGAGCCACACAGAACGTAGAAGGTCCGGCAGCGAAGACCAACCTCACACTGAAGACCCACGGACGCCTTTTTACAGTTCCCCCGCCTGCACATAACACACAAACACGTGTTTTGACACGTGTTCTGAACCAGGGACCGTCACTGACTCACCAGTAGGCGTGGGAGCAAATCTTGGCTGAAGAAAGGTACTGGTCGTTCCAGTGCTGCTTGGCATCTTCTGACAGAACCTGAACAAGAAGACTTTTTAGTCAAGACTCCGGTGAGGAAGGACGGGAAACCTCCAACTTCACAAACCTTCTTGAACTTCTTTTTGATGTCGTTGTAGAGCTCCAACTTCATCTGCCGGCCTGTGTTCGGCCGGTGGACCAGGAAAAGTCTCTTCTTACTGTTCACCTCTTTGACCAGGATAGACGTCTTCTTGTTGTTCCTCATCTGAAACACATCTGGGGGTCACATTGTGGCACTTTTGTTTCTTTAGCCGACTGCTGCCAATATTAAAACTTAATATAAACACTTGTATGAAACATTAATCATTAAATAAATATGATAAATCCAACGATAAAAAACATCTTACCTGCACATAGAACCCATCGTCCGCCCCGTTCTGGTCGGCCCACACGTGCGTGGCCTCCTCCCAGGACATCCCTCGCTCTACACTCACCTGCAAAGAGACAGGTGAGCACGACTCCCACACCAACCTTCAGGGCGACCAATGTTCTTACTGTGAAGAGCTCCACGTGTCCCGAGGTGGTGTACCCGGGTGTCAGGAACTTCCTGCAGTCCACCTTTTTCACCTTCTCGTCGCCCGAGCCCAAATCTGCAGAGCAAACCAGAGTTGACACACTGAAGCTCAAGAACCAACAACCAAGACAATAATGAGAGCAGGACCCTCTTACCCAGGATGCCCATGTCATATCTGCCGTTCCTCTTTGCCTCCTGGATGACGGCGGACAGTGTGTCAGCAAAGTACTGGAACAAAGAGTTCTGTTGATGGACCTCCATGCCCAGGATCCGGTTCAGAAACTTGCCGATATTGTTGTAGTCTGGAATAGAGCAGGACTAGAGTTCATACGGGAACCGAAGCTCATAGAGCCCGTGGACCATCCATGATTTCACCTTTGTCCAAGTTCATGGCTCCAGACCGGTCCTCTATGTTGATCAAGCCCACACCAATGAGTCCCACTTGAATCTCTGTGGACACAAAACAGTGAGTGACTGTGCAGAAAAGATCTTGGTCCAGTTCACACCAGCTCGAGGTCTTACCTTTGAAGAAGTCTCCTCTGAAGTCAGCAGGCGGAGACACCAGAGGACTGTCCAGTCTGACGATAGACTTCATCACAATCTCCAGAGCGTTCCTGCCGTACTGCACAGACAGACACACAGTGTTCGGCAACATTCTGACAGTACCATATATTGTGATACTGTAGTAACGAGGATACATTTGTCGATCACATGACTTTGTTAAGAAACATATGGTCTGTGAATTCTGCACCAGTAATAGTTGTAACTGCTTTCATTTGTTCGAAACCAAAATATGTCCAAAGATCAGCTTTAAAAGCCGCTGAAGTCACTGTATCCTCTCATCCTCAGTCATAAACTTTATTTGAGGACGTAATGACTGCCATCTAGCTGCTGGAAGTTTTAATTGCAGCACCAAAATGTACAAACACTGAATAATTATTTGAATTGTAAATAATTTAATATTTAACACTCTTTATTTTTACATACTCAAATAACTATGATTAAAAAAAAGCCCCAAAAAATAAGTGTACATGTATATAGACACACACACACATTTGTAATTGATGCAGTATTGTTCAATAACGATACAGTATTGTTAAAAAGAAATATTGCCATTTTCTCGATTTTCAATCGATACGTTCTATACGAGTCACATAAGACGACTATAAAATGCAGAAAAACATCTTACTTTGTTGTCAAAGTTGAACCTGCTGAGATCTCGAGTCTCCGTCGCTCGTCGGTCTCCGTGAGTGAGAGCTCCCTGTCACACAGCAAGTCAGCACGGACGACACAAAAACCTTCGCTCTCTCCATCTCACTCACCAAACTCTCCAGTCTTTTAGCCACGATGGAGGCGAACCTCTGCTCTCCTGCCAGCTCAGAGATCAGGAAGACGTACTCGGGGGCAGTGACCTGGTTCGAGCGGTGAGTTCTCCCTGAGAACAAAAGTCTCGCCGTCACAAACACAGCGAGAACACGAGAGTCCGGTCAAAGATGGCCGACTCACCAAACTGCTGAATGGCTCTGTCTGCGCTCCACGGCAGCTCCAGGGTCATGTGGACTCTCCGTCGCTGGTTCTTGACCCGACGGTCCGCCTGCAGCGAGATTCCCGAACTGGCCGCTTCAGAGATGATGGCAATATTCTAGACGGGAGAACGAGCGGACGTCAGAACGACATGGTGGAGGAGTGGATCGAGCCTCACCTTCTCTCCGTCCATGAATCGCTGCTTCTCCGTCAGGTTGAGGATTTCAACAGGAACGTCCAGTTCGGAGCGAGACTCGTAGGTGATTGTGCCGTCGTCGTTGCTGACCACACGACCTTTGCGTCCGGTCATCTGAGGACGCACGACATTGACGTTCAGAGATCCACGACAGTCACATGACCACAGGTTCCAGGTCAAAAACAACGGAAAGCACCTCGGCTACGTTGTCAGGTCCTCCCAGCTCGTCAATCAACTGGTCC